>NC_052511.1:8343079-8582739 GCF_014356525.2 Nilaparvata lugens
AATTCAATTAATAAATCTGACAAATTGGATTGTTTCAACTATTGGCCAACCTTGAAAAACGTAATTTGACCTAAAAAGAAAAATGTAATAGGCCTATAATAATTTTATTTCATGATGTAACTTAGCCTTGCCTTTATTTAGTTTTGAATCCAAACTACTTGTAGGCTAAAGCATTTCAATAAAAAAAATTACTAGGCTATAAAAACATTTCCAACATTTTGTGATGGAGAATTTTTAATAGAATGAACTACCTACATTATTGAAATAGAATTTATAGAACTTACTCGAGATTGATAGAATTTCTTTTAAATAATTAAGAAAAGTATGTGATAGGAAAAGAAAGAGTAATAAGAATTGTCCGTATAGAATCGATAAGAAAAATATAGAATGATCAAAATGATTATTTAAGTATTTAAAAGATATCTAAATTTTAAACTATTTGAGAAAGCTGGGCTCAAAATAGTTAATTAAAAAGCTAACAAGTACGGTATTGAAATGAAAAATCATTATATATTATTATGAGGCAGTTTACAAAACCGAATATATCTAGACTTGGATGAAAAACAAATAACAACCGGCTAAAATGAATGCTTCAAAAGAATTAAAGTTAAGTTTAAGAGTTGAATATTTACACTTGAAAGAAAAAGTGACTTCAACTAACCTTCAAACCATGAATTAGCATAGGAAAAAGTTTACTCTGTAATATAATCTCATTACTGAAAACTAAATTAACAATTGATGTAATAAAAACTTTACAAATTGAATTAAAAATGAGAATTAATGCACTAGCAAATAATTTTACGAAAAGTGAATGATCAACTAACTTTGACATCCTCACTCAAGTAGGTACTGGGCACATCTGATATTGTCGTCTGCTTTCTCCAGGTGATCGGGCCAGTCACTGCCTGGTACGTGCTCAGCTGTCTAATCAGTGATGTAAAAATATAAATATTTTAAAGATTACCAAGCAATAAACAATTTTATCTGTTGAATAAATTTTTCAAATTACCTGGAAATTATCAAATAATTATATTATCAACTTATTTTCTTTCATATGAAATATTTATTTAGCCAATAAAATATTATTATATTAAAAATATAATAATATTAATATTGTAATTATTTTCATGCACACAGAAAATATTGTAAACATGTGTAAGGGAAGCCATGATGAACCTGAAACTTACTCAAGAAACAGACCATTAATACAATGTTGATAAATTATAAATTACAACTTTAACTTATCATTAAACTAAACTAAGGCACTTCCTGAACCAACAGGAGTACATGTTCCCCCCGCCAACTAGCAAAGGCTAGAGGCAACGCTTTCTCGTCCCCGCCAACTAGCAAAGGCTAGAGGCTATCCCCCGCCAACTAGCAAAGGCTAGAGGCTGTCCCCCGCCAACTAGCAAGGCTAGAGGCTGTCCACCGCCAACTAGCAAAGGCTAGAGGCTGTCCCCCGCCAACTAGCAAAGGCTAGAGGCTATCCCCCGCCAACTAGCAAAGGCTAGAGGCTATCTCTCCGTCAACTAGCAAAGGCTATAGGCTATCCACGGCCAACTAGCAAAGGCTAGAGGCTATACTTTAATGATATAACTTCAGAATTATCAATGGTATATAGTCACTTATAAACTAAATTTCATGCAAGTTAAGACTTAAATTAGGTTAGAAATCAGTTTAAACCCAAGGTTTTACAGGATTGCATTGATCTTCGGTTCCGCGCCAACTAGCAAAGGCTAGAGGCTATCCCCCGCCAACTAGCAAAGGCTAGAGGCTATACATTTTCTTCCCCGCCAACTAGCAAAGGCTAGAGGCTATACATTTTCTTCCCCGCCAACTAGCAAAGGTAGAGGCTATCCCCCGCCAACTAGCAAAGGCTAGAGGCTATACATTTTCTTCCCCGCCAACTAGCAAAGGCTAGAGGCTATCCCCCGCCAACTAGCAAGGCTAGAGGCTATAATTTTTCTTCCCCGCCAACTAGCAAAGGCTAGAGGCTTTACTTTACTAATATCACTCCAATCTTAAAACTAAACTTAGATTTCTAATTTCTTAATTCTAAAGACTTATCACTAAACTAAACTAATGCACTACCTGACCACCAGGAGTGGATGATCCCCCCGCCAACTAGCAAAGGCTAGAGGCTATACTTTCTCGTCCCCCGCCAACTAGCAAAGACTAGAGGCTGTCCCCCGCCAACTAGCAAAGGCTAGAGGCTATACTTTCTCGTCCCCCGCCAACTAGCAAAGGCTAGAGTCTATCCCCCGCCAGCTAGCAAAGGCTAGAGGCTTTCCCCGCCAACTAGCACAGGCTAGAGGCTATACTTCACTTTTACTTCAGCCTTAATCTAATCTTAATCCAGCATTAATCTAATATTTACATCGCCAGTGTCATAGAACAAGTCAGACCAGGCCACAGTGTAACAGTACCCCACCTGCCCATCAAATTAGTGCTGTACTGAGCCCGCAACCATCATGAAAAAGCTGTGAGACCACCACAAAGGGCACTGATTAGAAATGAAATACTCGACTGACAACTGCAAATATCCTACGGGGATCCTAACAACTCAACCCCTATTTATAGTGATTGTCTTACACCACAGCCATCCACAAACCACAATCAAACAGTAGCACATGTTCGTCCAGTTGTTGGCACGCGGAAATGCGATCTGCAGGTCAGTTGACTCTAACTTGAAAGCATCCATTGGACTCAGAACCAACCGGATAGAACTTGGCACTGCCGAGAGGGTTGGGATGAACTATGTTATAATACTAACCGCCACAAACATCCCATCCCTAAATGTCTGTGTTATGGGAAAGTGTTAAGAAGTTCTAGCCTGTCTTAAAATAATATAAATACCAGATACCTCATACCAAATTCACCGGTCCATATCTTCATTACGGTAGTGGCGCTGCTCTCCATTGATAACTGATGTATGTCTTTCCATAAACGTTTCTTTACGTTCATATAGTCCTGTTGGAATAAACAAAACCTAGGTTAATAATCATGATTTACAAATAGTATCAACTGTAATAAATATATTAAAGTTAAGCCTACCTTATGTTTTAGAAATTAATTGAAGATATTTTCAAAAAAATCAATTAAGATTATTTTTTAACAGGAGCATGCTTTCGTGAGTGCTCACAAGTCTCTTCAATTATGGAAAGCTTCCACAACATCAATGTTCACTCTACAAACCTAAAAAATGAACTTTTTTATTGGGGGTTGTGCATTCAATTGGTCTTGAAACTAATTATTTTTAATAGAATTCAATTAATAAATCTGACAAATTGGATTGTTTCAACTATTGGCCAACCTTGAAAAACGTAATTTGACCTAAAAAGAAAAATGTAATAATTTTATTTCATGATGTAACTTAGCCTTGCCTTTATTTTAGTTTTGAATCCAAACTACTTGTAGGCTAAAGCATTTCAATAAAAAAAATTACTAGGCTTTAAAAACATTTCAAAGATTTTGTGATGGAGCATTTTTAATGGAATGAACTACATTATTGAAATAGAATTTATAGAACTTACTCGAGATTGATAGAATTTCTTTTAAATAATTAAGAAAAGTATGTGATAGGAAAAGAAAGAGTAATAAGAATTGTCCGTATAGAATCGATAAGAAAAATATAGAATGATCAAAATGATTATTTAAGTATTTTAAAAGATATCTAAATTTTAAACTATTTGGAAAGCTGGGCTCAAAATAGTTAATTAAAAAGCTAACAAGTACGGTATTGAAATGAAAAATCATTATATATTATTATGAGGCAGTTTACAAAACCGAATATATCTAGACTTGGATGAAAAACAAATAACAACCGGCTAAAATGAATGCTTCAAAAGAATTAAAGTTAAGTTTAAGAGTTGAATATTTACACTTGAAAGAAAAAGTGACTTCAACTAACCTTCAAACCATGAATTAGCATAGGAAAAAGTTTACTCTGTAATATAATCTCATTACTGAAAACTAAATTAACAATTGATGTAATTAAAAACTTTACAAATTGAATTAAAAATGAGAATTAATGCACTAGCAAATAATTTTACGAAAAGTGAATGATCAACTAACTTTGACATCCTCACTCAAGTAGGTACTGGGCACATCTGATATTGTCGTCTGCTTTCTCCAGGTGATCGGGCCAGTACGTGCTCAGCTGTCTAATCAGTGATGTAAAAATATAAATATTTTTAAAGATTACCAAGCAATAAACAATTTTATCTGTTGAATAAATTTTTCAAATTACCTGGAAAATTATCAAATAATTATATTATCAACTTATTTTCTTTCATATGAAATATTTAATTTAGCCAATAAAATATTATTATATTAAAAATATAATAATATTAATATTGTAATTATTTTCATGCACACAGAAAATATTTGTAAACATGTGTAAGGGAAGCCATGATGAACCTGAAACTTACTCAAGAAACAGACCATTAATACAATGTTGATAAATTATAAATTACAACTTTAACTTATCATTAAACTAAACTAAGGCACTTCCTGAACCAACAGGAGTACATGTTCCCCCCGCCAACTAGCAAAGGCTAGAGGCAACGCTTTCTCGTCCCCGCCAACTAGCAAAGGCTAGAGGCTATCCCCCGCCAACTAGCAAAGGCTAGAGGCTGTCCCCCGCCAACTAGCAAAGGCTAGAGGCTGTCCACCGCCAACTAGCAAAGGCTAGAGGCTGTCC
Source organism: Nilaparvata lugens (assembly GCF_014356525.2). NCBI lineage: Eukaryota > Metazoa > Arthropoda > Insecta > Hemiptera > Delphacidae > Nilaparvata > Nilaparvata lugens. The sequence goes on from NC_052511.1 coordinate 8,347,782, forward strand.
CCCGCCAACTAGCAAAGGCTAGAGGCTATCCCCCGCCAACTAGCAAAGGCTAGAGGCTATCTCTCCGCCAACTAGCAAAGGCTATAGGCTATCCACGGCCAACTAGCAAAGGCTAGAGTCTATACTTTAATGATATAACTTCAGAATTATCAATGGTATATAGTCACTTATAAACTAAATTCATGCAAGTTAAGACTTAAATTAGGTTAGAAATCAGTTTAAACCCAAGGTTTTACAGGATTGCATTGATCTTCAGTTCCGCGCCAACTAGCAAAGGCTAGAGGCTATACATTTTCTTCCCCGCCAACTAGCAAAGGCTAGAGGCTATAATTTTTCTTCCCCGCCAACTAGCAAAGGCTAGAGGCTATCCCCCGCCAACTAGCAAAGGCTAGAGGCTATACATTTTCTTCCCCGCCAAATAGCAAAGGCTAGAGGCTATCCCCCGCCAACTAGCAAAGGCTAGAGGCTATAATTTTTCTTCCCCGCCAACTAGCAAAGGCTAGAGGCTTTACTTTACTAATATCACTCCAATCTTAAAACTAAACTTAGATTTCTAATTTCTTAATTCTAAAGACTTATCACTAAACTAAACTAATGCACTACCTGACCACCAGGAGTGGATGATCCCCCCGCCAACTAGCAAAGGCTAGAGGCTATACTTTCTCGTCCCCCGCCAACTAGCAAAGGCTAGAGGCTGTCCCCCGCCAACTAGCAAAGGCTAGAGGCTATCCCCCGCCAACTAGCAAAGGCTAGAGGCTATACTTTCTCGTCCGCCGCCAACTAGCAAAGGCTAGAGTCTATCCCCCGCCAGCTAGCAAAGGCTAGAGGCTTTCCCCCGCCAACTAGCACAGGCTAGAGGCTATACTTCACTTTTACTTCAGCCTTAATCTAATCTTAATCCAGCATTAATCTAATATTTACATCGCCAGTGTCATAGAACAAGTCAGACCAGGCCACAGTGTAACAGTACCCCACCTGCCCATCAAATTAGTGCTGTACTGAGCCCGCAACCATCATGAAAAAGCTGTGAGACCACCACAAAGGGCACTGATCAGAAATGAAATACTCGACTGACAACTGCAAATATCCTACGGGGATCCTAACAACTCAACCCCTATTTATAGTGATTGTCTTACACCACAGCCATCCACAAACCACAATCAAACAGTAGCACATGTTCGTCCAGTTGTTGGCACGCGGAAATGCGATCTGCAGGTCAGTTGACTCTAACTTGAAAGCATCCATTGGACTCAGAACCAACCGGATAGAACTTGGCACTGCCGAGAGGGTTGGGATGAACTATGTTATAATACTAACCGCCACAAACATCCCATCCCTAAATGTCTGTGTTATGGGAAAGTGTTAAGAAGTTCTAGCCTGTCTTAAAATAATATAAATACCAGATACCTCATACCAAATTCACCGGTCCATATCTTCATTACGGTAGTGGCGCTGCTCTCCATTGATAACTGATGTATGTCTTTCCATAAACGTTTCTTTACGTTCATATAGTCCTGTTGGAATAAACAAAACCTAGGTTAATAATCATGATTTACAAATAGTATCAACTGTAATAAATATATTAAAGTTAAGCCTACCTTATGTTTTAGAAATTAATTGAAGATATTTTCAAAAAAATCAACTAAGATTATTTTTTAACAGGAGCATGCTTTCGTGAGTGCTCACAAGTCTCTTCAATTATGGAAAGCTTCCACAACATCAATGTTCACTCTACAAACCTAAAAAATGAACTTTTTTATTGGGGGTTGTGCATTCAATTGGTCTTGAAACTAATTATTTTTAATAGAATTCAATTAATAAATCTGACAAATTGGATTGTTTCAACTATTGGCCAACCTTGAAAAACGTAATTTGACCTAAAAAGAAAAATGTAATAATTTTATTTCATGATGTAACTTAGCCTTGCCTTTATTTTAGTTTTGAATCCAAACTACTTGTAGGCTAAAGCATTTCAATAAAAAAATTACTAGGCTATAAAAACATTTCAAAGATTTTGTGATGGAGCATTTTTAATGGAATGAACTACATTATTGAAATAGAATTTATAGAACTTACTCGAGATTGATAGAATTTCTTTTAAATAATTAAGAAAAGTATGTGATAGGAAAAGAAAGAGTAATAAGAATTGTCCGTATAGAATCGATAAGAAAAATATAGAATGATCAAAATGATTATTTAAGTATTTTAAAAGATATCTAAATTTTAAACTATTTGAGAAAGCTGGGCTCAAAATAGTTAATTAAAAAGCTAACAAGTACGGTATTGAAATGAAAAATCATTATATATTATTATGAGGCAGTTTACAAAACCGAATATATCTAGACTTGGATGAAAAACAAATAACAACCGGCTAAAATGAATGCTTCAAAAGAATTAAAGTTAAGTTTAAGAGTTGAATATTTACACTTGAAAGAAAAAGTGACTTCAACTAACCTTCAAACCATGAATTAGCATAGGAAAAAGTTTACTCTGTAATATAATCTCATTACTGAAAACTAAATTAACAATTGATGTAATTAAAAACTTTACAAATTGAATTAAAAATGAGAATTAATGCACTAGCAAATAATTTTACGAAAAGTGAATGATCAACTAACTTTGACATCCTCACTCAAGTAGGTACTGGGCACATCTGATATTGTCGTCTGCTTTCTCCAGGTGATCGGGCCAGTCACTGCCTGGTACGTGCTCAGCTGTCTAATCAGTGATGTAAAAATATAAATATTTTTAAAGATTACCAAGCAATAAACAATTTTATCTGTTGAATAAATTATTCAAATTACCTGGAAAATTATCAAATAATTATATTATCAACTTATTTTCTTTCATATGAAATATTTAATTTAGCCAATATAATATTATTATATTAAAAATATAATAATATTAATATTGTAATTATTTTCATGCACACAGAAAATATTTGTAAACATGTGTAAGGGAAGCCATGATGAACCTGAAACTTACTCAAGAAACAGACCATTAATACAATGTTGATAAATTATAAATTACAACTTTAACTTATCATTAAACTAAACTAAGGCACTTCCTGAACCAACAGGAGTACATGTTCCCCCCGCCAACTAGCAAAGGCTAGAGGCAACGCTTTCTCGTTCCCGCCAACTAGCAAAGGCTAGAGGCTATCCCCCGCCAACTAGCAAAGGCTAGAGGCTGTCCCCCGCCAACTAGCAAAGGCTAGAGGCTGTCCCCCGCCAACTAGCAAAGGCTAGAGGCTGTCCCCCGCCAACTAGCAAAGGCTAGAGGCTATCCCCCGCCAACTAGCAAAGGCTAGAGGCTATCTCTCCGCCAACTAGCAAAGGCTATAGGCTATCCACGGCCAACTAGCAAAGGCTAGAGGCTATACTTTAATGATATAACTTCAGAATTATCAATGGTATATAGTCACTCATAAACTAAATTTCATGCAAGTTAAGACTTAAATTAGGTTAGAAATCAGTTTAAACCCAAGGTTTTACAGGATTGCATTGATCTTCAGTTCCGCGCCAACTAGCAAAGGCTAGAGGCTATACATTTTCTTCCCCGCCAACTAGCAAAGGCTAGAGGCTATACATTTTCTTCCCCGCCAACTAGCAAAGGCTAGAGGCTATCCCCCGCCAACTAGCAAAGGCTAGAGGCTATACATTTTCTTCCCCGCCAACTAGCAAAGGCTAGAGGCTATCCCCCGCCAACTAGCAAAGGCTAGAGGCTATAATTTTTCTTCCCCGCCAACTAGCAAAGGCTAGAGGCTTTACTTTACTAATATCACTCCAATCTTAAAACTAAACTTAGATTTCTAATTTCTTAATTCTAAAGACTTATCACTAAACTAAACTAATGCACTACCTGACCACCAGGAGTGGATGATCCCCCCGCCAACTAGCAAAGGCTAGAGGCTATACTTTCTCGTCCCCCGCCAACTAGCAAAGGCTAGAGGCTGTCCCCCGCCAACTAGCAAAGGCTAGAGGCTATCCCCCGCCAACTAGCAAAGGCTAGAGGCTATACTTTCTCGTCCGCCGCCAACTAGCAAAGGCTAGAGTCTATCCCCCGCCAGCTAGCAAAGGCTAGAGGCTTTCCCCCGCCAACTAGCACAGGCTAGAGGCTATACTTCACTTTTACTTCAGCCTCAATCTAATCTTAATCCAGCATTAATCTAATATTTACATCGCCAGTGTCATGGAACAAGTCAGACCAGGCCACAGTGTAACAGTACCCCACCTGCCCATCAAATTAGTGCTGTACTGAGCCCGCAACCATCATGAAAAAGCTGTGAGACCACCACAAAGGGCACTGATCAGAAATGAAATACTCGACTGACAACTGCAAATATCCTACGGGGATCCTAACAACTCAACCCCTATTTATAGTGATTGTCTTACACCACAGCCATCCACAAACCACAATCAAACAGTAGCACATGTTCGTCCAGTTGTTGGCACGCGGAAATGCGATCTGCAGGTCAGTTGACTCTAACTTGAAAGCATCCATTGGACTCAGAACCAACCGGATAGAACTTGGCACTGCCGAGAGGGTTGGGATGAACTATGTTATAATACTAACCGCCACAAACATCCCATCCCTAAATGTCTGTGTTATGGGAAAGTGTTAAGAAGTTCTAGCCTGTCTTAAAATAATATAAATACCAGATACCTCATACCAAATTCACCGGTCCATATCTTCATTACGGTAGTGGCGCTGCTCTCCATTGATAACTGATGTATGTCTTTCCATAAACGTTTCTTTACGTTCATATAGTCCTGTTGGAATAAACAAAACCTAGGTTAATAATCATGATTTACAAATAGTATCAACTGTAATAAATATATTAAAGTTAAGCCTACCTTATGTTTTAGAAATTAATTGAAGATATTTTCAAAAAAATCAACTAAGATTATTTTTTAACAGGAGCATGCTTTCGTGAGTGCTCACAAGTCTCTTCAATTATGGAAAGCTTCCACAACATCAATGTTCACTCTACAAACCTAAAAAATGAACTTTTTTATTGGGGGTTGTGCATTCAATTGGTCTTGAAACTAATTATTTTTAATAGAATTCAATTAATAAATCTGACAAATTGGATTGTTTCAACTATTGACCAACCTTGAAAAACGTAATTTGACCTAAAAAGAAAAATGTAATAATTTTATTTCATGATGTAACTTAGCCTTGCCTTTATTTTAGTTTTGAATCCAAACTACTTGTAGGCTAAAGCATTTCAATAAAAAAAATTACTAGGCTTTAAAAACATTTCAAAGATTTTGTGATGGAGCATTTTTAATGGAATGAACTACATTATTGAAATAGAATTTATAGAACTTACTCGAGATTGATAGAATTTCTTTTAAATAATTAAGAAAAGTATGTGATAGGAAAAGAAAGAGTAATAAGAATTGTCCGTATAGAATCGATAAGAAAAATATAGAATGATCAAAATGATTATTTAAGTATTTTAAAAGATATCTAAATTTTAAACTATTTGGAAAGCTGGGCTCAAAATAGTTAATTAAAAAGCTAACAAGTACGGTATTGAAATGAAAAATCATTATATATTATTATGAGGCAGTTTACAAAACCGAATATATCTAGACTTGGATGAAAAACAAATAACAACCGGCTAAAATGAATGCTTCAAAAGAATTAAAGTTAAGTTTAAGAGTTGAATATTTACACTTGAAAGAAAAAGTGACTTCAACTAACCTTCAAACCATGAATTAGCATAGGAAAAAGTTTACTCTGTAATATAATCTCATTACTGAAAACTAAATTAACAATTGATGTAATTAAAAACTTTACAAATTGAATTAAAAATGAGAATTAATGCACTAGCAAATAATTTTACGAAAAGTGAATGATCAACTAACTTTGACATCCTCACTCAAGTAGGTACTGGGCACATCTGATATTGTCGTCTGCTTTCTCCAGGTGATCGGGCCAGTCACTGCCTGGTACGTGCTCAGCTGTCTAATCAGTGATGTAAAAATATAAATATTTTTAAAGATTACCAAGCAATAAACAATTTTATCTGTTGAATAAATTTTTCAAATTACCTGGAAAATTATCAAATAATTATATTATCAACTTATTTTCTTTCATATGAAATATTTAATTTAGCCAATAAAATATTATTATATTAAAAATATAATAATATTAATATTGTAATTATTTTCATGCACACAGAAAATATTTGTAAACATGTGTAAGGGAAGCCATGATGAACCTGAAACTTACTCAAGAAACAGACCATTAATACAATGTTGATAAATTATAAATTACAACTTTAACTTATCATTAAACTAAACTAAGGCACTTCCTGAACCAACAGGAGTACATGTTCCCCCCGCCAACTAGCAAAGGCTAGAGGCAATCCCCCGCCAACTAGCAAAGGCTAGAGGCTATCCCCCGCCAACTAGCAAAGGCTAGAGGCTGTCCCCCGCCAACTAGCAAAGGCTAGAGGCTGTCCACCGCCAACTAGCAAAGGCTAGAGGCTGTCCCCCGCCAACTAGCAAAGGCTAGAGGCTATCCCCCGCCAACTAGCAAAGGCTAGAGGCTATCTCTCCGCCAACTAGCAAAGGCTATAGGCTATCCACGGCCAACTAGCAAAGGCTAGAGGCTATACTTTAATGATATAACTTCAGAATTATCAATGGTATATAGTCACTTATAAACTAAATTTCATGCAAGTTAAGACTTAAATTAGGTTAGAAATCAGTTTAAACCCAAGGTTTTACAGGATTGCATTGATCTTCAGTTCCGCGCCAACTAGCAAAGGCTAGAGGCTATACATTTTCTTCCCCGCCAACTAGCAAAGGCTAGAGGCTATACATTTTCTTCCCCGCCAACTAGCAAAGGCTAGAGGCTATCCCCCGCCAACTAGCAAAGGCTAGAGGCTATACATTTTCTTCCCCGCCAAATAGCAAAGGCTAGAGGCTATCCCCCGCCAACTAGCAAAGGCTAGAGGCTATAATTTTTCTTCCCCGCCAACTAGCAAAGGCTAGAGGCTTTACTTTACTAATATCACTCCAATCTTAAAACTAAACTTAGATTTCTAATTTCTTAATTCTAAAGACTTATCACTAAACTAAACTAATGCACTACCTGACCACCAGGAGTGGATGATCCCCCCGCCAACTAGCAAGGCTAGAGGCTATACTTTCTCGTCCCCCGCCAACTAGCAAAGGCTAGAGGCTGTCCCCCGCCAACTAGCAAAGGCTAGAGGCTATCCCCCGCCAACTAGCAAAGGCTAGAGGCTATACTTTCTCGTCCGCCGCCAACTAGCAAAGGCTAGAGTCTATCCCCCGCCAGCTAGCAAAGGCTAGAGGCTTTCCCCCGCCAACTAGCACAGGCTAGAGGCTATACTTCACTTTTACTTCAGCCTTAATCTAATCTTAATCCAGCATTAATCTAATATTTACATCGCCAGTGTCATAGAACAAGTCAGACCAGGCCACAGTGTAACAGTACCCCACCTGCCCATCAAATTAGTGCTGTACTGAGCCCGCAACCATCATGAAAAAGCTGTGAGACCACCACAAAGGGCACTGATCAGAAATGAAATACTCGACTGACAACTGCAAATATCCTACGGGGATCCTAACAACTCAACCCCTATTTATAGTGATTGTCTTACACCACAGCCATCCACAAACCACAATCAAACAGTAGCACATGTTCGTCCAGTTGTTGGCACGCGGAAATGCGATCTGCAGGTCAGTTGACTCTAACTTGAAAGCATCCATTGGACTCAGAACCAACCGGATAGAACTTGGCACTGCCGAGAGGGTTGGGATGAACTATGTTATAATACTAACCGCCACAAACATCCCATCCCTAAATGTCTGTGTTATGGGAAAGTGTTAAGAAGTTCTAGCCTGTCTTAAAATAATATAAATACCAGATACCTCATACCAAATTCACCGGTCCATATCTTCATTACGGTAGTGGCGCTGCTCTCCATTGATAACTGATGTATGTCTTTCCATAAACGTTTCTTTACGTTCATATAGTCCTGTTGGAATAAACAAAACCTAGGTTAATAATCATGATTTACAAATAGTATCAACTGTAATAAATATATTAAAGTTAAGCCTACCTTATGTTTTAGAAATTAATTGAAGATATTTTCAAAAAAATCAACTAAGATTATTTTTTAACAGGAGCATGCTTTCGTGAGTGCTCACAAGTCTCTTCAATTATGGAAAGCTTCCACAACATCAATGTTCACTCTACAAACCTAAAAAATGAACTTTTTTATTGGGGGTTGTGCATTCAATTGGTCTTGAAACTAATTATTTTTAATAGAATTCAATTAATAAATCTGACAAATTGGATTGTTTCAACTATTGGCCAACCTTGAAAAACGTAATTTGACCTAAAAAGAAAAATGTAATAATTTTATTTCATGATGTAACTTAGCCTTGCCTTTATTTTAGTTTTGAATCCAAACTACTTGTAGGCTAAAGCATTTCAATAAAAACAATTACTAGGCTATAAAAACATTTCAAAGATTTTGTGATGGAGCATTTTTAATGGAATGAACTACATTATTGAAATAGAATTTATAGAACTTACTCGAGATTGATAGAATTTCTTTTAAATAATTAAGAAAAGTATGTGATAGGAAAAGAAAGAGTAATAAGAATTGTCCGTATAGAATCGATAAGAAAAATATAGAATGATCAAAATGATTATTTAAGTATTTTAAAAGATATCTAAATTTTAAACTATTTGGAAAGCTGGGCTCAAAATAGTTAATTAAAAAGCTAACAAGTACGGTATTGAAATGAAAAATCATTATATATTATTATGAGGCAGTTTACAAAACCGAATATATCTAGACTTGGATGAAAAACAAATAACAACCGGCTAAAATGAATGCTTCAAAAGAATTAAAGTTAAGTTTAAGAGTTGAATATTTACACTTGAAAGAAAAAGTGACTTCAACTAACCTTCAAACCATGAATTAGCATAGGAAAAAGTTTACTCTGTAATATAATCTCATTACTGAAAACTAAATTAACAATTGATGTAATTAAAAACTTTACAAATTGAATTAAAAATGAGAATTAATGCACTAGCAAATAATTTTACGAAAAGTGAATGATCAACTAACTTTGACATCCTCACTCAAGTAGGTACTGGGCACATCTGATATTGTCGTCTGCTTTCTCCAGGTGATCGGGCCAGTCACTGCCTGGTACGTGCTCAGCTGTCTAATCAGTGATGTAAAAATATAAATATTTTTAAAGATTACCAAGCAATAAACAATTTTATCTGTTGAATAAATTATTCAAATTACCTGGAAAATTATCAAATAATTATATTATCAACTTATTTTCTTTCATATGAAATATTTAATTTAGCCAATATAATATTATTATATTAAAAATATAATAATATTAATATTGTAATTATTTTCATGCACACAGAAAATATTTGTAAACATGTGTAAGGGAAGCCATGATGAACCTGAAACTTACTCAAGAAACAGACCATTAATACAATGTTGATAAATTATAAATTACAACTTTAACTTATCATTAAACTAAACTAAGGCACTTCCTGAACCAACAGGAGTACATGTTCCCCCCGCCAACTAGCAAAGGCTAGAGGCAACGCTTTCTCGTCCCCGCCAACTAGCAAAGGCTAGAGGCTATCCCCCGCCAACTAGCAAAGGCTAGAGGCTGTCCCCCGCCAACTAGCAAAGGCTAGAGGCTGTCCCCCGCCAACTAGCAAAGGCTAGAGGCTGTCCCCCGCCAACTAGCAAAGGCTAGAGGCTATCCCCCGCCAACTAGCAAAGGCTAGAGGCTATCTCTCCGCCAACTAGCAAAGGCTATAGGCTATCCACGGCCAACTAGCAAAGGCTAGAGGCTATACTTTAATGATATAACTTCAGAATTATCAATGGTATATAGTCACTTATAAACTAAATTTCATGCAAGTTAAGACTTAAATTAGGTTAGAAATCAGTTTAAACCCAAGGTTTTACAGGATTGCATTGATCTTCAGTTCCGCGCCAACTAGCAAAGGCTAGAGGCTATACATTTTCTTCCCCGCCAACTAGCAAAGGCTAGAGGCTATACATTTTCTTCCCCGCCAACTAGCAAAGGCTAGAGGCTATCCCCCGCCAACTAGCAAAGGCTAGAGGCTATACATTTTCTTCCCCGCCAACTAGCAAAGGCTAGAGGCTATCCCCCGCCAACTAGCAAAGGCTAGAGGCTATAATTTTTCTTCCCCGCCAACTAGCAAAGGCTAGAGGCTTTACTTTACTAATATCACTCCAATCTTAAAACTAAACTTAGATTTCTAATTTCTTAATTCTAAAGACTTATCACTAAACTAAACTAATGCACTACCTGACCACCAGGAGTGGATGATCCCCCCGCCAACTAGCAAAGGCTAGAGGCTATACTTTCTCGTCCCCTGCCAACTAGCAAAGGCTAGAGGCTGTCCCCCGCCAACTAGCAAAGGCTAGAGGCTATCCCCCGCAACTAGCAAAGGCTAGAGGCTATACTTTCTCGTCCGCCGCCAACTAGCAAAGGCTAGAGTCTATCCCCCGCCAGCTAGCAAAGGCTAGAGGCTTTCCCCCGCCAACTAGCACAGGCTAGAGGCTATACTTCACTTTTACTTCAGCCTTAATCTAATCTTAATCCAGCATTAATCTAATATTTACATCGCCAGTGTCATGGAACAAGTCAGACCAGGCCACAGTGTAACAGTACCCCACCTGCCCATCAAATTAGTGCTGTACTGAGCCCGCAACCATCATGAAAAAGCTGTGAGACCACCACAAAGGGCACTGATCAGAAATGAAATACTCGACTGACAACTGCAAATATCCTACGGGGATCCTAACAACTCAACCCCTATTTATAGTGATTGTCTTACACCACAGCCATCCACAAACCACAATCAAACAGTAGCACATGTTCGTCCAGTTGTTGGCACGCGGAAATGCGATCTGCAGGTCAGTTGACTCTAACTTGAAAGCATCCATTGGACTCAGAACCAACCGGATAGAACTTGGCACTGCCGAGAGGGTTGGGATGAACTATGTTATAATACTAACCGCCACAAACATCCCATCCCTAAATGTCTGTGTTATGGGAAAGTGTTAAGAAGTTCTAGCCTGTCTTAAAATAATATAAATACCAGATACCTCATACCAAATTCACCGGTCCATATCTTCATTACGGTAGTGGCGCTGCTCTCCATTGATAACTGATGTATGTCTTTCCATAAACGTTTCTTTACGTTCATATAGTCCTGTTGGAATAAACAAAACCTAGGTTAATAATCATGATTTACAAATAGTATCAACTGTAATAAATATATTAAAGTTAAGCCTACCTTATGTTTTAGAAATTAATTGAAGATATTTTCAAAAAAATCAACTAAGATTATTTTTTAACAGGAGCATGCTTTCGTGAGTGCTCACAAGTCTCTTCAATTATGGAAAGCTTCCACAACATCAATGTTCACTCTACAAACCTAAAAAATGAACTTTTTTATTGGGGGTTGTGCATTCAATTGGTCTTGAAACTAATTATTTTTAATAGAATTCAATTAATAAATCTGACAAATTGGATTGTTTCAACTATTGGCCAACCTTGAAAAACGTAATTTGACCTAAAAAGAAAAATGTAATAATTTTATTTCATGATGTAACTTAGCCTTGCCTTTATTTTAGTTTTGAATCCAAACTACTTGTAGGCTAAAGCATTTCAATAAAAAAAATTACTAGGCTTTAAAAACATTTCAAAGATTTTGTGATGGAGCATTTTTAATGGAATGAACTACATTATTGAAATAGAATTTATAGAACTTACTCGAGATTGATAGAATTTCTTTTAAATAATTAAGAAAAGTATGTGATAGGAAAAGAAAGAGTAATAAGAATTGTCCGTATAGAATCGATAAGAAAAATATAGAATGATCAAAATGATTATTTAAGTATTTTAAAAGATATCTAAATTTTAAACTATTTGAGAAAGCTGGGCTCAAAATAGTTAATTAAAAAGCTAACAAGTACGGTATTGAAATGAAAAATCATTATATTTTATTATGAGGCAGTTTAAAAAACTGAATATATCTAGACTTGGATGAAAAACAAATAACAACCGGCTAAAATGAATGCTTCAAAAGAATTAAAGTTAAGTTTAAGAGTTGAATATTTACACTTGAAAAAAAAAGTGACTTCAACTAACCTTCAAACCATGAATTAGCGTGGGAAAAAGTTTACTCTGTAGTATAATCTCATTACTGAAAACTAAATTAACAATTGATGTAATTAAAAACTTTACAAATTGGATTAAAAATGAGAATTAATGCACTAGCAAATAATTTTACGAAAAGTGAATGATCAACTAACTTTGACATCCTCACTCAAGCAGGTACTGGGCACATCTGATATTGTCGTCTGCTTTCTCCAGGTGATCGGGCCAGTCACTGCGTGGTACGTGCTCAGCTGTCTAATCAGTGATGTAAAAATATAAATATTTTTGAAGATTACCAAGCAATAAACAATTTTATCTGTTGAATAAATTATTCAAATTACCTGGAAAATTATCAAATAATTATATTATTAACTTATTTCCTTTCAAATAATCTATGAAATATTCAATTTAATTCTTCTGAGAGCGCTATGTTTAAAAGCAATGTTTTGAAAATTGGAAATTGCTCAAACAGAGAGTAGCCGTTATTGATTTCTGCGAAGAGTTTATAATATAACTTATAGTCCAAGCGATGATTGTTAAATTAAACATCAACCTGTAAAGAATTTAATGCTCTATAAGCTTATAATCAGAATGTTTTTTCAACGTTTTCTAATTATAAGAACAAGAAAAGCAAAAAATTAGAGGCGAACGGTTTTTTACCAATTATGTCACACCTTCAAGATCAGATATAAAAAAAAGTTGTGAGATCAATATTACAGGGAATAATGCATGCTTAAATTTCGTTCACAACAAAGGTAAAATTCACTCCAAAACTGAATAATTGAAGCTTTTTCCAGTTTACCTTGTCTGGACCCAACGTTGTAATTTGCAAAATTATAATATAATAACATCGGAAATTAATATGTAATTTAAATCATATGTAATATTAGCTGTTTATTCCTGTTCGAAATACTCAATCTTATTTCATCTATAGAAGGCAATGGTGAGGCGGAGAATCGGCAACGTTGTTCTCCTATCTTTTTCCACTGTCATTTTATCGTGGACCTCACTACAGTACTTGAATGCTACATTATGTACTGTAAATTTGTATTATAGTACTGTAAGGCTAGCTACACACACATAGATTTTTGTCCATACGATATTTTGCCATCCTTGTAAATTCTATTAGATTAAACAGATGATTTCAAACAGATGATGTTTGTCAAGTTCCGTTTAATCTGATAGAATTCATAAGGACGGCAAAATATCGTACGAACAAAAATCGATGTGTGTGTGCAGGGCTTAAGTGATATTATGATATTGTTCTATACCAATATTTTTTGCAATGTTAAATACGGTATACAGATTCAACATCGATATAGTTTAGTTAATATTTTTGAATAGTATGGACCTTTCAGAAGAAATTTATTCATTTTACATTTATTTCAATAGGTCTACTTGGAAGTTTAATTACATTTTTATTGAACGAGCGTTAGTGAGTTCTCACTTGACTTACTAAAGGTCAAAATCTTCCGTATGTGTGTATGTTCTACAATTAACTTTCGCAAGAATTGATCAATCAGCTTCAAATTTTGAACGCATATTCTTCGAACCTTTCCACAGGTCAAGTTCATTGGACAACAAAATTGACTCACTCCTTCGTCCTTTTTCAGGATATAAGAATAATATTGAAAGTGCATAAGAAAAAAATCTGGTGTGGTACACTCACACAACTCTCCTTGCTCATTGAACTATAAGCCTCATTATCAAACGAGAATAATTAGGGGAATAACATAATGACGATTGACGGCAACATATTTGCAACTACGATCAGACTACTGTATATGTGTATATACAATTGTTTTCAGAGTACTTTTTCCTTTATGTAAATTGTGAAATTCGATGATTTTTTTTAAATTCGTCAAAATAGCTGTTCTACAGATGAAATATCTTGACTATGACTGTGTTCTTTTTATAAGCTGCTCTACCTACCGTACCCACGGTATATGGAAGAAGAAAAAGTAAAAACCGTGTACCTACCTATCTCATGCACGAGAAGGAGGTTACAAAGTCCATTTCTCAAGGATTGGGTGGACCCCCCATTAGTACCCCAGGAAAAAGACTCATGTCAGTTGATAGAGCTAATAAATAACTATACAGGGTATGGATTTGAAAAAAAAACGTTAGAGCCGTTTTTGAGAAAATCGTGAAAAACATGGTTTTTTAGTAACTGTCATTTTTCTCAAGAATATTACGGAGCTCCTGCAATTTTCTCAGAAATGAGACTCACGTCAGTTGATAGGGCTTATAAATAGCTATCCATGATAAAAATTTGAAGAAAATCGTTAAAGCCGTTTTCGAGAAAACCGTGAAAAACATGGCTTTTTAGTCATTATCCGCCATTTTTCTCAAGAATATTACGGAGCTCCTGGAATTTTCCCAGAAATGAGACTCATGCCAGTTGATAGGGCTTATGAATAGCTATCCATGGTATAAATTTGAAAAAAATCGTTGGAGCCGTTTTCGAGAAAAACGTGAAAAACATGGTTTTTTAGTTATTTTCCGCCATTTTTCTCAAGAATATTACGGAGCTCCTGAAATTTTCCCTGAAATGAGACTTATGTCAGTTGATAGGGCTCATAAATAGCTATCCATGGTATAAATTCAAAGAAAATCGTTAGAGCCGTTTTTCAGAAAATCGTGAAAAACATGGTTTTTTAGTAATTATCCGCCATTTTTTCCGCCATCTTGAATTGAATTTTATTGAATTTCTTATTGTCGGGTAAAATCTAACCATATATTTTTTTAACTCAACAGCCTTGAAACCTATAAGGACTCTTTAAAAATATCTAACTAGAAATATAGGTTGTCAAAAAAACTAGAGACTCGGGCTATTCTTCGTTCCCCAACCCACAAACGAAACGGGATAGCGAGAAAAAAATGAACTACTTGATTACATGACAGC
The DNA here is from genome assembly GCF_014356525.2 of Nilaparvata lugens. Taxonomy (NCBI): domain Eukaryota; kingdom Metazoa; phylum Arthropoda; class Insecta; order Hemiptera; family Delphacidae; genus Nilaparvata; species Nilaparvata lugens. The sequence continues at coordinate 8,362,914 of NC_052511.1, forward strand.
CAGAAAATATTAATTTATTACCGCTACGGTGTATCGTTACTGGGGCGAAATTTGGCGAATATAAATAATAAACGAGGGTAAGGAATGGAGAGTGAAGGCTATTGATCCAACATTTGAAGCATAAAATGTGTTGCTTGTCTGAGAATTTAGAAATGGAAGGAAAACTCTTTTGCCCCTTGCCCCCAAAATAGACGTGAAGTAAGTCTAACAGAGAAGAACACACAGCTCTAGAGAGAAAGACAGTTCTGTGATAGTCAGTGATAGACCCTGATCCTCTTTATTGGTTCCTAGCCTTCCGTCCTCCTCTTCTACTTTTCTCCTTCTCCTCATCTCCTCTTTCTTTCCTCCTATGTCTTTCATTTTCCAGCGCGTGCTCTTGTAATATTTTTCCTCCCGGTCTATCAGCCCTTTCTCTTCAACTTGTCTAACCCTCACACACATTTCTCTTTCTTTCTTCCAATATTTAGAACCCAATCATCGGTCTTACCTTCTCCCTCCCATCTTGTTTTCTATATTTTTTCATAATGCAGTCTGTGCCATCCTCAACTTCCACTCAGAGGCGAGCCGATGGGCTACAAATAATATTTGAAGTCAGTCAAACTTGAAGTATTTGTGGAACCGTACGGTAGGTAATTCACTTCGGGAGAGAAGCTCTGTCTCTTTTTTGTTATAGCATGCAGGATACCGGTACTGTTCAAGGTTCGATTAACAACTACTATTAGCTTGATTTGATTTCCCGAGATTAATTGGTATCCAATTGATTGAAAGATATAACTGTTATTCAGATTGAATGTAGAGTTTGAATTTTCAAAAATGATTTTCCATGAATACATTAAAAGAATTTAAAAATTCATTGAGAATTAATTTTTTAATGCATTATAATGAATCAAATTCATTATAATTCGTTATCATTTCAAGGATTATTCAGAATCAGAGTGCCAATGCGACATTTCCCTAGTAATATTGCCCCTAGTAAATGTTGCCCCATTCCCCTAGTAAATCATTGTGACATTCCCCTAGTTACCTACGAAAGTTGTCAATATTGAATCAAAAATTAAATTCCTATTAAAGTTGAAAGCATCTTTCACTGTAGGCCTATTATTCATATTCAACTGTCGAAAATACAATAAATATTCAGTGATTATCACATTAAATTTCAAACATAAACGATAAGACAGTGATTATCTTAAGCTCTTTATAAAGATGAAAGATATAAAGTTTTCAGATGTATTCCTGGACTTTGTAAAGGACACAGGTTTTTCTTTTTTTTGTGTAGTTGAGAAGTTGATATTGTTGTAATTATCATATTAAATGAAAAAGACTAAGAAATTGTCAAAAAACCACAGATTTATTGATACTTAGAAAGACCGGTTTCAGTTATTACACCATTGTCAACAGACTGTTTATCAGAGATTGACAGTGGTGTAATAACCGAAGCCGGTCTTTCTAAGTATCAATAAATCTCTGATAAAAAATCTGTCAGTTTATCAGAGATTGACAATGGTGTAATAACCGAAACCGGTCTTTCTAAGTGTCAATAAATAGGTGTTTTTTACAATTACTTAGTCTTTTTCATTTATAATAATGACACAGGCATTGGTTTGCCCAACTAACATACTTGGGACACAATAAGCTTCGTTTGACGTGTGAGGCTCTTTGAACCTTTGGATCCTTGAATCCGTCCCTTCACAAACATTAACATAAACACTTCTGATGTATGCCTACATGGTAAGCTTGTAGTATGAAAGCAAAATAATGGAATTATTAATATAAGTAGACAAATTTTGTAATGGAAAACATCATTGATATAATTAATCATAAAATAATCAAGCATTTTTCTCCTCGGAAATTTAAGCAAAGAAAGATCGTAATTCTCCACATAAGATTTGAGTTATATTATGGCTACAAAACATATCATAATACATAGTATATTTCAGGTTGAAAACTTGTTGTTTCTTCCCCAATTATTGTGAATATTTTTCATAAATAAGTTTTCAAATCTTGGGTTTAGCGTCTCTTTGGTACTGCTTTCAAATACTGTTGTCTTGTTTTATGCTCTGTGCCTTCAAACTCCACTGTAGGTGATGATTTTTTTTTAATTGAAGAGACTTGGAAATTGTCAAAAAATCCACTATAAATTTTATGAAAATATAGTTCATTTTTTCACAATCTCTCAAGTCTCTGCAATTCTTACTTTATACTAGTTTTTTTTCTATTGTTTATTAATTTTCATAATGTTTTTTCCTTGTTAATTTTTTCGTCTATCTGATCACACTAGTACTGGAAACATGATTGGTCAAATTTCCAAAATACTATTTAATTTCTGATTATATTTTATGTTATGTAATTTGAGGAGGAAATAAATTCATCTATTCGTTCTTTTATTCATTATGGAAAAGTTACGCAACATTCACTCTACAAACTTAATTTTTTCAGTTTTAAAATGAATATTTTCACTTATGAAATGACGTCAATAGTCTACATCCCAAATTTGATAGTATATTTGAACAAGATTAATGTAACTTGAAAATGGCTTAAATGTCCGAAACATGTAGTGATAAAATATTTCAAAAAAGGGTACTGAGATTTTTATTTTCTTTATATTTCAGATAAATAGTATACTATTATTTATTATTCAATTAACAATGTTAATATCACATTTTTCTGATAGTTTATTATTTCTAATGTAGTCTACTAACTATGAGTTGATTTAAAACGTTAATAGTTTTTTTCCAAAATAGTCTACTAATATTATTAGTTGATTTAAAACGTTAATAATTTATTATTTCCAATGTAGTCTACTAATTATTAGTTGATTTAAAAAGTTAAAAGTTTTTTATTTCCAATATAGTCTACTAATAATTATTAGTTGATTTAAAACGTTAGTTTTTTATTATTTCCAATGTAGTTTACTAATTTTATTAGTTGATTCAAAACTTTTATATGTTGATTCAAAAATTAGAAGTTGTTACATCTGAAAGTTGCCATTTTATTAGTTGATTTAATAGTTTATTATTTCCAATGTAGTCTACTAATTATTAGTAGATTTAAAACGTTAATAGTTTATTATTTCCAATGTAGTCTACTAATTATTAGTTGATTTAAAACGTTAATAGTTTATTATTTCCAATGTAGTCTACTAATTATCAGTTGATTTAAAACGTTAATAGTTTATTATTTCCAAAATAGTCTACTAATTATTAGTTGATTTAAAACGTTAATATCACCTTCTTTTCTGAGTTTATTATTATTTTTCTCTCGCAGGGAAAAATACTCTCCACAGACAACATGGCTGTGCTTCAATGCCGTAAGATACAATTAGATAATAGCTGGTAGCTGACGTGAAATGCTTGAGAACTCGGTGATACATTGAAGCAATGTATGCTACAGAAGACAGAAGTCTCTCACATCTGAAACATAGGCAAGAGAAAGAGAGAGTGATGGTTCAGGAAGGCCTCGAGTTGGTTCAGAGAAGGAAGGAAGAGCGCATCAGGCAGAAACAAATGGATCAGAGTGAGGTAGGCTATGTCTTTTTTGAATTAAATAGGAATAAAATGATAAATTAATTTAATTTGAATGTTTCTCGTGTAAAGTAAGGAGATCTGATCTAGAAACGAAAGTATGCTTTAAATCATCTTATTGAAATTAGTTTCTGGACTGACTAAGTTAACAAACTAAACATTCCCACATCAAATATTCAACTATCGAAAGAACGAAACTAGGAACTTTACTTGGTACTACCAAGTTTTATAATAGATCTAGGAACACTTATTTTAAAATAGTTAAAATAGGAGTTGATAAAGAAAATAGTTGAAATATTCAATTCAAATCACCTAAGCATCCTCCAACCTCCAATGTAGTGAACCTCCAAATTTGAACTTTCACTGAATTATCATTTTTTTTCACTCCATTATTAGGCTAGTGTCTGACTGAATAATCGGCTATCAATTTTCACACAAGTTCAATAGAACAGATAGGTATAGTTTCCTCGTCAAGTGCATAATGTACTGTATTTACGAATCCATACAGTCGTTCTGCTCCATAGATAGTTTGCATAAACCATAATTAAGCTAGCTGATTGATGAAAACGGTACATTCGAAAATTATACCTGAGATATACTGCTATAAAGATTCTTTGCTACAAAGATACTCTTATATTGTTTTTAATAGAATCAATTGTAGATTAGTACGCTTTTTTCCAAGACACAACCGGTTTCATCCAAAAAAAGAGAAAAATGAAATGATAAAAGTGATTGTGTTTCAAAAACTATCAATTAACTTTGTACAAATAGATGCAAAATGTTTAAATTGATAATAAAGTGTACAGATCTGAGATGTTTTTGTTTGCGTGTGGTAAAAATTGGAATTTAATTTAACCACAGTTTGTTTTACTCGTAGTTTGTGATAATATAATGAAAAACACTGGAATGTTGTCTGGAAATGAATTCTAATAAATAACTTTTTGTGTAGTTGAGAAGTTGATATTGTGGTAATTATTCATATTGAATGAAAAAGACTAAGAAATTGTCAAAAAACCACTGATTTATTGATAATTAGAAAGACCGGTTTCGGTTATTACACTATTGTCAATCTCTGATAAACTAACTAAACTCTGATAGTTTAAAAAAAGAAAAAACCACTGATTTATTGATAATTAGAAAGACCGGTTTCGGTTATTACCATTGTCAATCTCTGATAAACTAACTAAACTCTGATAGTTTATCAGAGATTGACAATGGTGTAATAACCGAAACCGGTCTTTCTAATTATCAATAAATCAGTGGTTTTTTGACAATTTCTTAGTCTTTTTCATTTAATCTAATAAATAAATTCGTGATATTTCTAGACAATATTCCAGTGTGGATAAATATCACTACATCTCACCAACAACAGTATCTGAAGGAAATATAACAATAATGGTACAGTATTCTTATGTTTGAAGAAATGAGGTACTGTAATCTTCAATTTTTTTAATGTCTATGTTCTTGATTTCAGGTGCGGAGACTGATCGCCAACTATGATCCATGGGGAAAACCCGGAGGAGGGGCGCCAAACGCTGAAGATGTTCGCAGAAGAAAAACCAGTATTCATTATTATCACTTGTTGGACCAAAAACAGGTAGGCCTAGGATAATACTGCATTTACTATTAAAGCAATAGTAGTTTATCAAACACTTCAAATTTTGTTTGTCATCAGTGCACTCTGGAATTTGGGCATGATTGTGTTCGGTGTTTTCAAGTAGTAAAATGGATTTTCAATTCCATTCAAAATCAGATTAATGATTATTGGGAATGTGCTGTGATACAGGTACGTATAGATATATAGGTATTTCACATTTACGTTTTTATTCGCCAAGGATCAGTATAAAATATGAACTCAGACTCGAAAATTTGCTACCGTTACATGTATACACCTATATTTATCTATTGTCTTATCTGTCTATCCAAGTTTCATCAGTTTCATTATTACTTCTCTTTTTTTATTAAAAGTCTGATCACAATGTTTTGTAATGGGACCAACTTCATAGTTTATCTATCACCTATTTCATCTTCCCTCTATTGTATTTTATTATGAACTTCAATTTTTCATGGTATACTTTCATGATAAGTTTCACTCCACATGGATGCAAATAACAACTTGCTAATGTGATAATACTTCAGTTGATGTTGATGGCTCAATATGTACAATATTATTTTCTTCAATATTTGTAATTATTAATACTAATGCGGAACTAAAATAATTATTTATTTCTTAAGTTTAATTTAATTTTATTATGTCAATTTTTGTAAATGTTACCATAGGCAAGAGCCTAGTAACAGTTGTCAATAAATATCTTATCTTATCTTATCCAAAAATGTTTTAATGAGTAGGCTGCTGTAGTAGAAAAATTTAACGCATTAAAAAAACAAACAATTAGTTGTATCAATTTAGATCTATGTAATAGACTGTTTAAAATGAATAAATAAATTTATTAGCCAAAAAACAGGATGTCACAATTCGACATATATAGGCAATATAACAGTAACAAAACAACACTCAGTCAATACAAATACTGTCATTAAAAACAATACAAAGTCACATTTACAATAAAAACATGTACGGTATATTAATCCTATTCATATAACAGTAATATTAATAAATTCTAAATATTGAAATCTTCTACATCCATTTTCATGCCGATGAACTCTTTAACTAAGTAAAAGGGGTTTATAAAGAGAAATATTTCTAAAATCTGTTTGAACCTCCTGTGATTAAGCTGCCTCACCTCAATAGGAAGCCTATTCATCAATTTAATTGCAACATTCGAGGGACTTTTTGATCAGTTTTATGCAGTCTGCTTCGTGTTACATTGAGCGTCTGATTGGATCTTTATTAATTTATTTTATTTTATTTATTTACAATGCAAATGACACTAATGTAATAACATTGGAAGATAAAATAAGATAGTCCTTGTGCTATTTTTCTTCCAAATTTTTAGGTGACAAAAAGTCCAAGATAAGGTTAGAATTTCACTTGTACAATTTTTATAAAATTTTAGTCCAAAATAAACATGAAAACTATGAATTTTGAATTTGAAAATGAAACTTTTTAATGAGTCAATATAAATAGGAAGTTCAAAACAATAGTACACAATTGGTTGATGAGCAAAGGAAGACAGAACATAGAAAACATTATTTCAAACAACAACTAACCACCTAATGACTTACTAAACACTAAATAATTAATAATACGCACAAAAAAAAACTAACAAAACCTACTCTAGAACATGGTACGCCATAGTGGAGTAGGTCAATTTCCACACAGAAAAATCTAAACAAGTAGAGGACACATTATAAGAATTTTTGTAACTAACTATTGTATGTAATATTGTAATTTATCTGATATTTTGTGTAATTGATGTTGTAGTTTTAGTTTTTTTTTGGGAAATAAACATTTTATTTATTTATTTATTTTATTTATAAATGAATTCAGTAAATCTCTGTACTGTACAGTTTTCTGAAACAAATTTTACACAAAAACCATACCGTATTTCTCCAACTCAATTAGAGCTATAAATAAGAAAAACTGTTCTGTTCTCTATTACACTTCAATCACACTTTTATCACACTAAAATCAATTTGAATGAATGGGAATCATTATTGATAATCGGTATATAACTATACATTCTATAAATGTATTCTCAGCCATTCAACAATTTTTGAATTCGATTCCATTATTTTTGATTAGTTTGTTTATTTTGATTATTCTGCACTTGCAGTTTTTGCCGGAGATACGAAGGTCTATCCAAAGGTGTTACCGTTTCTCCCAGTCGCCTTATGACAAACACAGATACAGGTTGGAGCTAGGTAGATATCCAACTGACATATATATTCTCATCATCGCATTCCATCAACTTCTCATATCTCTGCTCATAAACATCATACATTTTTAAATTTTGACACATCATCCGAATTACAATGAGGTTCCACACACTGGCTATAATTGAATCTCAATTCTTTTGACTCAATAATTTTATTGTTAACAATTCTCTGACAATTGAATAATTATAAATAAATATAAATAGAGTATTTTAAGACTCCGTCCATCACCATGAGTTATCTAAAAATACCTATTCTCAAATTATTATTTAACGAAAATCCTAAATTAATGCTGTAAATCACCCCGAAGACTTCTGCTACTGCAGACATTGACAACAGGGTTAACAGCTAGATGGAAATTCGATGAGAACTACTATCCAAAAATTAGTTGCCAGCCCGGGAATCGAACCCGGTACCTCCCAATTGCTAGTCAGGAATGCTTACCCAGCATTTATTCAGGATTTTCGTTAAATAATAATTTTATATTAATTAGCAGTTGAATAAATGCATTCTCTATTTAATTCCATCTGTAACCTATTCTCAAATATGTTTTGAATGGCTGTTCAAGGAACTCATAATAGAACTGTATTACATCATTATAGTATAGTTTCATATAAAATAGGACTTTTATTACATAATGTAACGTACTGTATATAGCTCTTATATGTATTCTTTGATAACATAAATAGGGGGTCCGATGTTAGCAAGCACTCAAAAGGCACACCATTGGTCAATTTTTATACATAAATAAGCATAATGAGTAGATAACTCCATAATTTGATATCCCAACCAAATACTAAAAAACACATCATCATCAGCTTTACAGTTTAACCTGTTGTATATCCATACTTTTTCACTGTTAAAATTAAACTTGAATTTTAAAGAAACACTTTTGAAGTGAAAATACACTTTCTTCTGTAGTGACGATCGTTTCGACCTGTTCTTGGTCATCATCAGACTAGTCTGACTGTGACAGTTTCGACTTGTTGTTGGTCATCATCAGACTAGTCTGACTGTGACAGTTTCGACCTGTTGTTGGTCATCATCAGACTAGTCTGACTGTGACAGTTTCGACCTGTTGTTGGTCATCATCAGACTAGTCTGACTAGTCAACAACAGGTCGAAACGATCGTCACTACAGAAGTAAGTGTATTTCCACTTCAAAAGTGTTTTTTTTTTTTAAATTCGATTTTACAGTTTAACTTATAGCTTCTGTTTCAGCCTTTATCGTATTTAAATAGTTTTCAAAATTGTATCTACTTTGGTAAAAACGTGTTTTTTTAAAAATAAGATTAAAAGATCGAGCCTTGATGAAAGATAAGATGAAAAGATGATTGAATAAGATAAAGCCTTGAGTTGTAATTAATATAAGCTAACTAAACTCTCTTTTTTCTTTAGGGTTACTTTTAATATAAATAAAAATATAAATCTCAGTACCCTTTCAAATTATTTTGTCACAACATGTTTTGCACATATTTATAACTAAACTCTATATTTTTATTATTATTTTATGAAACAAAAACCTGTAATTTATGATGACCTAGTACAAAACATGATTGGTTGACTGTATACAGGCAAGGTCACAATAATCTATGAAGAAGATATAGGTAGCTCTATTATACGGTACTGTAGCTTGTAACACATTTACTAACAATAAGTGAATCCCCCCTTTGCTCTATACTATGTAGTTAATCCAATTATAAATTGCATTTGAAACTAACTTGTAACTCATTACCTGTTTAGTTTAAAGTCATGCATGCTGAACCATTCAGCCAATATGCCCACCCATAGCTTTTAAACATGAAAACAATAACTGATATAAAATGAACGTAAAACGGAATGTTATTAGACCGTTTGTTGAGTTGTAGTTCGAGAACGTTAAGTCATAGAGAAAGAATGGAGAGATAAAGAGAGAGTGAGATATACCTCATATAGAGAAAGATAAACTTCATTACTTGTTTATGGTAAAGTCGTTATCATAGTGATGGTATGAGGGCCTGTTTTTGAAAGGTAGTTGGCATGATGAAATGGAGTTGAGAAGCTAGTAAGCTTGTCGAAATAGTCAGGTAGTCCATTTGCCTGTCTCAAACAATAATCGCAAATCGTTGAGGAAGTGAGAAGAAGAGAAAAACAAGGAAAAGGAATAAAGGAGAGTATGAAGAAGAAATAGTTCTAACTGCCATTTTGGGGTCGTAAAAGTAGAACTAGAAAGAGGATTAGGGAAAAGAAAACATTGAGCTGAACGCAATGTGATTTATGTTGGTTCGAATATTGTCTGAGTTCAAACGAGGGAAAGTCATTCCCATACATCACGAATATAACTACAAAATTGGCAAACAGGCTTGTGGTTTGGGGTGGAGAAATGATAGGGAAGAAAATGGATGATGGAAAGGGGCTAAATGGACTACAAGAAATAGACAATAAATGAAGCACAATAAATGAACTGCAATAAATTAACTACAATAAATGAACTACAATTAATGGACTAAAAAGAATGAACTACAATAAATGAGCTTACTCTTGCATACATACTTTTTCTGTACATTCAAATGAAAAGCAAATTTTAATCTTCGCTTTGTAAAGAAAAAAAAATCTTCCCAGTATGAAAGAATAAAAATTCATAAAAATTTATTTATAAAAATTTGGGAACATAATAGTTTTGGGCTATGCCTGTTGTTCTATCCCGATCATATTCATATGATTTGTATATTATATCAACGAATAAATAAATAAATAAAACTGTTGTCAGCAGCAACTCTTTGTTGAGCTCAAATTCAAAGTTATTAACTAGCTTTTCAAATATAATTTTATCCGACTTTCTATTCCCTCTATTTTGCTTAGTGCCGGTCGCACAAAAGCCGGTTAAATTTTAACCATGATTAATACCACGAGAACCAATCAGAGGAGCCGTCTTATCAAAAAGGCCTTCTCTGATTGGTTCTCGTGAAATAAATCACGGTTTAAATTTAACCGGCTTCTGTGTAACCGGGCCTTAGTCAATAGGTGACTGAATAAAAACATTTCCTCTTTTTGTTTTTTTTTTGTTCTTGAATGAAACTGCTAAAAACATATTTTGTGAAATGAATAATATTGCATTTATTAGTAGAAGCTAATAAGGAGCTGAAAGAGCACAGACTTTTATTGGAATGATAATGATGAATGATGGATAGTCTCTGATGGTATCTTTCCAACTCTCAACATATATTTGGTTGATATTACAATAAAAATGATAGTTTAATATTTTTACCCATTTTGAAAATAAAGTTAATATGAACATTATAAACCTTATACAAACGTGATGTATCTTATTTATTTATCTCATTTACACACGCACAAAATTATACAGTTGAATTAATACAGTTAACAAAAATCTGTTTTCTGGGTTCAGTCCCGAAAAATGCCTTTAGTTTGGGAGTAAAGTTGAACTTTTTTATTAAAAAAATTAGAAATAAACTATTAGAAAGTAGACTATAGTAATAAACTATTATTTTCCAATCACTTGATAATAATTGCATTATAAGGCAGAAACATGTCGTGATTAAATAATTTTAAAAAGGGTTCTCAGATTTATTTTTTATTTACTATTGGAAAGCCATATTATACATGTATAATCAAACAAGAAAGATAGATGAATTCAGATCTAAATACAACTTAAACTCCTCCTTTCATGCATAATAAAGTGAAAGGTTCATCTAATTGAGTTATCAGATAAGAGTTTGTTCGTTGAATATAAAAGTGAATTCCAGTTAGGCATTGAATAAGACAGACGATAAAATGGAAACAAAGTAGAAACATAAATTTAAATTTAAAGCTCATCGTTAAATTCCTTCTTTTATGCACAATGAAGTGGAAATTAGTGCTTCATCTAATTGTGTTATCAGATTGATTGATTGAGTACTTTATTTATGTAGATTACAATATATACTGGCTTATACACTTATATACAATAGCTTACAATACAGCAAATTATAAATAGCAAATTAAGAAAATAATTATTGAACTGTATATGATATGAAAAAGCAATTTTTCATATAATAACTATAGATAATAATTATATTGTTATGCATCTACATAAATTGGCGGAGCTTTGGACATATCAATGTCCATTCTTCGGAAAGAATATTAAAAATATCCTCCCTACTAACTCTCTACCAGATAAGAGATTGTTCATTGAATCATTGAATAGAGAAGTGAATTGGAGTTAGGCATAAGACAGTCGGTAAAATAGAAACATAAATCTAGATCTAAACTCATCATTAAATTCCACCTTTCAAAAGTGGAAATTAGTGCTTCATCTTATTGAGTTATTAGATAAGAGATTGTTCATTGAATAGAGAAGTGAATTCCAGTTAGGCATTGAAAAAGACAAACGGTAAAATGGAAACAAAGTAGAAACATGAATCTAGATCTAAACCTATTGTTAAATTCCTCCTTTCACTCATAATGAAGTGGCAAATTAGTGCTTCATCTAATTGAGTTATCAGATACGAGATCGTTCATTGAATAGAGAAGTGAATTGGAGTTGGGCATTGAATAAGACAGACGATAAAATGGAAACAAAGTAGAAACATAAATTTAAATTTAAAGCTCATCATTAAATTCCTTCTTTTATGCACAATGAAGTGGAAATTAGTGCTTCATCTAATTGTGTTATCAGATTGATTGATTGAGTACTTTATTTATGTAGATTACAATATATACTGGCTTATACACTTATATACAATAGCTTACAATACAGCAAATTATAAATAGCAAATTAAGAAAATAATTATTGAACTGTATATGATATGAAAAAGCAATTTTTCATATAATAACTATAGATAATAATTATATTGTTATGCATCTACATAAATTGGCGGAGCTTTGGACATATCAATGTCCATTCTTCGGAAAGAATATTAAAAATATCCTCCCTACTAACTCTCTACCAGATAAGAGATTGTTCATTGAATAGAGAAGTGAATTGGAGTTAGGCATAAGACAGTCGGTAAAATAGAAACATAAATCTAGATCTAAAAACATCATTAAATTCCACCTTTCAAAAGTGGAAATTAGTGCTTCATCTAATTGAGTTATCAGATACGAGATCGTTCATTGAATAGAAAAGTTATTTGGAGTTAGGCATTGAATAAGACAGACGGTAAAATGGAAACAAACTAGAAACATAAATTTTGATTCAAAGCTAATCGTTAAATTCCTTCTTTCATGCACAATAACGTGGAAATTAGTGCTTCATCTAATTGAGTTATCAGATAATATATTGCTCATTGAATAGAAAAGTGAATTGGAGTTAGGCATTGAAGAAGATAGACTGTACAATGGAATCAATACAACCCTTCCTCTTGTAGCACTCATTCATAGCTCTCGGTAGACCACTCACAAACCCGGAGATATCTCCACGTAGCACTCTCAGTCTTTCCAATTCTGTTTGCATGTGTAACAAAATTGTTTCTCTTCTCTTTTCCTCTTCTTTGTCTTCCTTTTCTGCTTCACACTCTGTTCGTGGTGGACATTCTTGTCTGCAGATTCTTTAGTGGGATACAGGAATCATCTTCTGTCCGAAGCTATGAGGAAATCAACGAGTTTCGACCAAAAACTTGTAAGTAACTGAATAAATAATTAAAATACACTAAATAAAAAATGCTATGGAATATCTACTTATTAAGGTGAAATGAATAGGATTTTGAGAGTTTCACGTGTTAATTAAATTGACATAATTTGAAATGCTGATAATATAAATGGTATGGAATATCATATTAAGGTGAAATAAATAGGATTTTGAGAGTTTCACATGTTAATTGACATGATTTGATTGTATGGTAAGGGATGTTGTGATATTTCTCAATAATTGAAAGAATAAGACGTTGATTTTGAAAAGTTTTTTTAATTGTAAACATTAAAACTGTAACATTACAATGATGTTGTCAATACCAATGTATTGTTAATTGACAGATTATGTGGAACTGATAAAATCTAATTCATGTCACCTTGATTAACTGATTGAATTTGATATCAGTCACTTAAAATTTAATTAATTTATTTATTTAAAATGGATTTTAAATCTCTGAGGAATATGTAATATTTACTTGGCGCGTTTATGAATGAGATCAGTTTGTTCTAAATAACTGGAGCTTGGAACCTCCGTGTGTTTTGTGGTTGGTTGGACTCATCCAGACAATCAGAAGTCACCAAGTCTTGATGTGAATTAATAATTAGGTAACTACAAATGGAAATTACTGAGATATTGCAATTATTCAAATGCTAATGAATTTTATTATTATTATCATACGAAAAAACTAAATTAAAATGCTTTAGTTCACCCCGAAGACTTCTGCTACTGCAAATATTGACAACAGGGTAAACAGCTAGATGGAAATTCGATGAGCGCTACTATTCAAAAATTATTTGTCAGCCCGGGAACAATCATTATTTGTCTTCTGCTACTGCAAATATTGACAACAGGGTAAACAGCTATATGGAAATTATATGAGCGCTACAATTCATAAATTATTTGTCATCCCGGGAACAATCATTATTTGTCATTCCCCGGGCTGACAAATAATTTTTGTATAGTAGCGCTCATCGAATTTCCTTCTAGCTGTTTACCCTGTTGTCAATATTTGCAGTGGCAGAAGTCGTCGGGGTGAATTACAGCATTTAATTTGGGGATTTTATCTATCTATATTTATGATAAAATTGTGTTAATAAATTACATTTTCTACTGTAATTTGTTACATTGTCTACTCAATGACTGATTATTGTTCAATCATTAACGATTATAAAATACATACAAATTTAACAATTTTTCTAATTTTAGTTCACGTTTATTCATTCAATTCCAATTAAATTTGATCAGTTAGATCTATTTATATTAATAATAAAATTGTGTTAATAAATCACATTTTCTACTGTAATTTGTTACATTGTCTACTAAATGACTGATTATTGTTTAATCGTTTATGATTAAAGTACATGCAATTTAACAATTTTTCAAATTTTAGTTCACGTTTACTCATTTAATTCCAATTCTATTTGATCAGTTAGATACTTTCTCTGAGAAGCATTCTATGAGAGAATATAGTACAGTTAGAGAAAAGGCTATAGTTAGCTTACTTCAGTCATAATTATTTCAGTAGATTACTGATAAGTTTTTACTCAATTATTGTAAATAAATATGAGAGCGTAAAATAAACTCTGATTGTATTTTAAATTAAATTATTTTTCACTTTTTTTCAATTTAGCCTACATCAGAATTTAAATTCACAATTCCCCCTTCCATGCTTCCCTTGCATGAGAGTGTCGTAATTATTATTAAACAATTATCTGACTGGTCAAATTGAATTGGAATTGAATGAATAAACGTGAATTAAAATTATAAAAAATTGTTAAATTTGTATGTACTTTAATCGTAAATGATTAAACAATCAGTTATTAAGTAGACAATGTAACAAATTACAGTAGAAAATGTAATAATTTATTAACACAATCTTATTATAAATATAAATAGATTTAACTGATCAAATTGAATCGGAATTGAATGAATAATCGTGAACTAAAATTTGAAAAATTGTTAAATTTGTAATCGTAAATGATTAAACAATAATCAGCCATTGAGTAGACAATGTAACAAATCACAGTAGAAAATGTAATTTATTAACACAATTTTATTATAAATATAAATAGATCTGACTGGTCAAATTGAATTGGAATTAAATGAATAAACGCGAACTAAAATTTGAAAATTTTTAAATTTGTATGTACTTTAATCGTAAATGATTAAACAATAATCAGTCATTAAGTAGACAATGTAACAAATTACAGTAGAAAATGTGATTTATTATAAATACATATTATATTGTTCGTTCATTAAGCGTAGGAATAACGAAATTCTTATGTAGTCTCAAATAATCGTAATAATACGATTCCATGAATAAAATCATTGATATTAAATTCATATTAATTTATTTTGTTGAGTGCAAATAATTTGAAAAATGCACTTTTTGGAATGCAGTTAACAGCTGATGCTCCTTGGGGGAAACCGGGCCCAGGCGGTCCCACATGGAGAGACCCTCGTACCATTGGATGTAATTTCCTCCATTCGTTGGTACTGTAAGACACACTATTGGGCTACTAATTAAAAATAGTCGAACCACCCCATAGGGCAAAGTATTCACAGCCACTTTGAGGAATACTTTTAGAAAAGCTTTTGTAATCTTTTATAAGACTGATCAGGTATTTGTATTCACCAGTCTAACTGGAAGTAGGTAGTTACTTTTCTTTTAAGGGCTACTGAAAGTATATTGAAACACAATAAAATATTATATCAATTACCTTTTTATTTTATCACAACACAACTAGTTTTAACTCTTCAAGAGACTCTTTTAAGTGTAAATCAGTTGTTTATCTTGAAAGTAGGTACCATAGTTTAAAAACCCCATATTCTTGGAGAAATTGATAAACAAGTAACTTATGGAGTAATCCTTTAATAGAGAATTTAAACATAATCTTGATTGAATGGAATATAATTTTATAAAATTACATTCCTAGTAGAAGTGCAAATTCAGACTATTTAAATATGCTAATACATGGAATATTTCTAATTAATTTAATAATTTAAACTATCTAAATTTGAAATTTATAGTTTAATGTTTATTTTGGACTAACATTTTATAAAAATTGTGCATGTAAAATATTCTAACCTTATCTTGGACTTTGTCACCTATAAATTTGGAAGAAAAATAGCACAAGGGCTACCTTATTATTTTATCTTTCAATTTTATTAAATTAGTGTCATTTGCATTGTAAATAAATAAATATTGAATATTTTGACTATCTTATACAATCCAAATTTAGAGATATAAATGCTGTATAACAAAGTAGTTTCTGAAGATAGCTTGCGCAGTAATCTGTAAATCAAGTACCTACATTTTAATAAATTTATATTGAACTCCTTGATAAATACACATTACTACAAGTGAAGTTGAAACTGGAGTAGACTAGACAAAAATATTATAGATATCATATAATCCGATGCATCTCAATTTTAAATTAATAATTAACTCCAAAATGTATTATCAAAATAAATCAACCACTCAATATTATGTAATACCTGATCGTTCTTTTATTTACATTGAAAATAATAAATGAATTAATCACTCTGAATAAACAACTCCTTAATATTGCATGTTATTATTTCATTAGAGATCATGCATGCACAACATCTTTCATCTGCTTGATCTCAGGGTTCTCAATCGAACTTCAAATCTGCTCTCTCTTATGATTTTTAGTCGATTCAAAATAAAATATAGGCTAATACATAATTGAAATGGAGTTCACTAATAAATATTATAATTTTTCCTCGATTCCAACATCCAACTGACCATGAAACTACATTAGGTGAGTAGTTGCTATACTCTGTCCAAATTGGCATGAGCTCTGAAAGATTAAGCCCACCCTCGCTCCCCCACGCACAGGCACACACGCCCGGCCTACCTGCGCTATTGATATACTATGGTCCGGTTGCACAACAGCCGGTAAAATTTTAACCGAGATTTATTCCACGGGAACCAATCAGAGAAGGCGCTTTCGGAGAGACGGCTTCTCTGATTGGTTCTCGTGGAATTAATCACGGTTAAAATTTAACCGGCTGTTGTGCAACCGGCACTATGTATATTACATAGTATACAGGTAGGCAGACCGTCCCTTTACTGGCACACACAAAAAGAGACTGCGCGTGTGTGTGTGAATAGTAGGATGGCCGGCCTAATCCTTCAGAGCTCATGCCAATTTGGACAGAGTATAATAATACAGTAACCATTTTCAGGTACCCTTACTCAACTCATCAATTTAAGGTAAATGCTGCTGTATTTTTCATTATTATTCTAGATCTGCTTCTATTTTAACTTTCCTTGTTCCTCTTTAGAATTTTCAAATAGTTTTCATTAGTTTTATAAAGCTGCTAAGATACTGTACTGGTAAGTTTTTTATCACAATACCTTTACATTATTTGTTGATTAATATAATCTGATTTTATCATTTCACCAGGGCTTATCATCTATTTCAATAGTAGATAATGTTGTAACTTAATATAATTTTCCCCCACCTACTGTCTAAAGTACTTACTTTACTCCCTGAAACCTAATACTAAAGTGTCACTTTTTCGCTCTCGGTAGTAAAAAGCAGAAAACTCCCTAGGGAGTAAAAGTGACTCCATTTAAATAACATGGGAAGCATCTCTATTTTGAAACTTACATTGTAATAGGTTAGAAGGTCTAAGCTCAGATGAGAAAGCATAATAGAGGTGTCTGTCATTAAGTCAACTGAATTCAATACCACAACCAGAAATTTGATCAACTCATGAAATATAAGAGTTTGTCTGATATTATATTCTTAATATTAGTAGACGATAAAAATTTATACAATTTTTAAAATATTTGATTCTATTCAAAATACCAGCCAACAAATATTTTGATCTGCAATTCAAATCTGAACCGCGTGATCTGGAGTCAGCCATTTTTGGTAGATGCCCAGCTGATATAATTGTTACAACTTTTGCCGATAGTTAGCGCAATCGGCAGTGCCAATCAGACGACCGGTTTTTAGGTTTCAGATTTCAGGTTATGTTGTTAGGAAACATTGTCACCAATACGTAAGTTATTAAAATGATATTATTTGCAGTTTCTATAAAAAAATGAAGATGGAGGAAAAATGTTGTGTACATCACGAGCGAAAAATACGTTTTCTCCCTCAGTAAAATTGTTGCCCTCGGCTTCGCCTCGGGGCTTCAAACTTTTCCCTCAGGGAGAAAAAGATGTACTTTTCACTCTAGATATATAAATAACTATTTATAAACGCCTAACTAGTTCGATTTGAGTCTGATTATCGCTTATTGGAATAATATCTATAAAGATATCACAAAAGCTCTATTCGATTAATTGAGTGCCTGCTATCATAATTTATTTATTCATTTCACGTATTGTACAAATCACTATAATCATAATATTTATGATTATGATCATGGAGGAAAAACTAGGAAGAGCCTTTACCATTCGACTCCAAAATTTTGATGAAAAGTTAATATCATTGAATGCTCTCACGAAACTTCATATTGATTCTAATTTAATGTTCTATAGAATGTTAAATTTATTACATTTATTACATTCCTTAGTCACAACATCAAATTAATGATTGGGAGAGAATCAACAGGATAAACCCAAAACTGTTCCTCTCCCTAATTTTGATAAAAATAGTCCAAATGGGGTTATGAAAACACTTTTATAAAGATCACAAAAATTTACAGTCCAAATATACATTATACTAAAAAATTTGGTATCTCGGTTGATCAGAAAGATGAAACAAATTATTATTACACTTGAAAATGCATTAATAAATTGAAAAATATTAAAAACTTGATAAATTTGAAGCCAGAAAAAATCACAAAAACATTCACTATCAGCATTATGATGTTCTGTTCTTCTGTTTGATTACATCCTTATTTTATTATTTTGAATAATTCATTTTTCAAAATTGTGTAGGGCTGGACTGGAGAGCCCGCATTTCGTAGACTAGAGCAGGAACATCAGAGGAGGGAGCAGCAGTACAAGACTAGGCCATCGACCAACTACCAAGCCATTCCCCCACCCCCTGACATGGAGAGGAGGAAAGAGATACATGCTCCAGAGGTGAGTTTCATTCATCTCTCAGTGCCGGTTACACAAAAGCCTGTTCAATTTCAAATATCGGGGACCGAGCTTCGGTCTGGAGTACAAAAGCTTAAAAAAATTATTACGAAAGAAGAAATTATAATAACATTCATAGTTCATACAGAGTTCTTCATCTTCTTCTTTTTCTTTTCCCCTTCTGCCGCTACAGCGTAGGGGTCCCAGCCTCGGTCCACCTCTTCCACACCTCCCGGTCCTCAGCCATTCTCCTCATTTCCCTCATGGAACTCTCTCTCTCGCGACTCAGACTTTCAAGATAACTCTCCCAATTCATTCTCGGTCTACCTTTCCTTCCTTTTCCCTCTCTCCTGTCCTCCACCACTTGCTTTACTTCATACAGAATTATTCTATCTAATCACAGTGAATTGAGATTAATTCCCAGAGGAATGCAAAAATTTCCCTCACAGAGGCCCGGTTCCACAAAAGCCGGTTAAATTTTAATCCTGATTAATTTCACGTGAACCAAATCAGAGAAGACCATTTCAAAAAAATGGTACTACTGGAATTAATCAGGATTAAAAATAACCCGGTTTTTTTCTGCAACATGCACTAAGTACCTGATTGATTGATTACAAAAGTTCAACAGCTGAGTCATAATTTTGACACAGTCCCACACACATGAACTCGCTCACTCACCTCCATCATCAACAGAAGACGAAATAATTATTATCAGCAGTTTTTCCATATACGGATAATAATATTATCCTTTTAATGTCGTTCAGTGAGTTTTCCCAGGGATGAGAAAGTGCAATCGAATCTTTATATTATAAACCTACTATATTCTGAATTTTGTGAGAATCGTTAGAGCCGTTTTCGAGATCTGGTGAAATACAAACATATAAACATCTGAATATCTAAACATATAAACAGAAATTGCTCGTTTAATAGTATAGGATTGTGATTGAATTCCATGAGAACCAATCAGAGAAGCCTTCTCTTCGAAAAAGCCTCTGAGATTGGTTTTTGTGGAGTTTATTCTTGATTAAAACTCAGCAGCCTTTTGTGCAACCAGGCCTCAGTTATATTTCTTTAAAGTTTTTCATTCTACTTTGGGTTGTTAGTTGATCAAATATTTTCCACTGTAGTGTCAGGTATAAAAGTTTCACTTTTAAAATAAAACCTGGGTGTATTTTAAATTATTTAGGACGTGTTTCAAGGCTGAGGGCCTGAACCCCATATTCAGTAAACCTACCTTATTTACAACTTATTTACAAAGCTTGAGACCTTAAGACACTGATTGAAATTATTTTGATTATAAAATTCATCAGGAATTCATATAAGATATGAAATATTGATTGTTCAATTTCAAAATCGTTAAGATACGGTACCACTATGCGATTTCTAACTCTCAAACGTGTTCAATCTTTTATCCTACCGTATCTACTAAAGAAAAGTTCCCTGTTCTCCATACGGTATATGGAATTTTTTTAAACGAAAAAGTTTTTGAAAGAAGTTCCAAAATGTTTCTTTGTAGTGCGCTGCATCTCTTTTTTGACATAATTATTCTTCAATTTCCATCATTGATCATTCTATATTTATTTTGTTCTCTTTAATTTGCACCTGCGTAAATCTTTCTTTTATCATAGATTATGTTTGATTTTTCCAGTTAGGTATAATATAATAGACTAACCTTAATTTTCACCTGAGTGAATCTTTCTATTATTACCGTATAGATTATGTTTGATTTTTTCAGTTATGTGCAATGTAATAGACCTACCTATGTGAATGTATTAATTAATGTGTATATTAATTAGTATTTCGCTTCAAGTCTTTCTTTGCTTGAATAAAATCTATAAAGAGATTCATTTTCAACAATCATCATTCCTCATGAATGATGCTTTCTTTTGAAATATAAATACAGTCAAGAATCTCAGGTTATTGAACCAAGGCCGTCAGTTTTAATGAAACTGTCTACCACTTCAGTGAATTTCATTGTAGCATACAGTTATATGGATGCAATACACACTAGCATTTTACATACAATTTATAATTGTTTACAATGAATGTGTTTTGTAGGAATTGATAACTGGTGGCGTTGAATTGGTTCCTCTGCTGGCCAGGAGAAGAGCTCTTCCCCAGCATTGTCCTCTGAGCACCACTGACGTCACCAATACCAGGCTGCGAACTCCAGTCATGCCTCCACCTGCCAGGTTAGCCGCATTTTTTCCAATTACTTACTCATCTTATTTATTTATTTGTGGATACAATCACAAATTGTATGAATGTGATTGGGAAGGAAAAGGCTTAGTGGTGAATTTCACCTGGTTCAAACCAATTATACCAGAATGTTAAGCAAGACACTTATTTTTAACTAGCAGGTGACACGTGCTTTGCAAGGGTCTGTTTAATTCACGTGACAAACTGGAAACTTGACCAATTGAAATCTTCAAGAATTCAAAATAGGCTTGTAACCATCCTCGGTAAATTAAGAATCTATATGCAAAATGACAATCATTTTTAACTAACAGGTGACCCGTGCTCTGCAAGGGTCTGTTCAATTCAAGTAACAAATTGGAAACTTGACCTATTAAAATCTTCAAGAATTCAAAATAGACCTATAACCATCCTCGGTAAAATATGAATCTATATGCAAAATTTCAAGCTAATCAGTTCAGTAGTTCAGACGTGATGATGAATTTCGTAAATTTCCTATCCCGTACGTTCATAAGCAAACTTTCTTTTATCAAATTCTTCAAGATTTCAGTATGTCAAACTTTCAATTAGACCCTTTCGGAGCATGAGTTCTCTGCTAGTTACAAATAATATTCAATGACCTGTATAATTATAAAATTCATAATTAATAGATGTTGGAATTTTCTGAGATATTGCTATATTATTCAAATGCTAATGGATTAATTATTATTGTTATTGAACGAAAATCCAAATTAAATGCTGTGTGAATTACAGCCAATAGAATTTCTATAGTTACACCAGTATAACATAGTTGGATAAACTCACCGATCAATATTATTTAAGAGAAACAATTTTATTATTAAGCAAAATTCCAAATTAAATGCTTTAAATCACCACGAAGACTTCTGCTACTGCAAATATTGACAACAGGGTAAACAGCTAGATGGAAATATTTGCATTAGCAGAAGTTTTCGAGGTGAATTACAGCATTTAATTTGGATTTCCGTTTAATAATAATAATAATAATTAATTAATAGATTTTTACTTCCATGCATAATAAGAGCGGTTTTCATGTGTCTTGCCAATTGGCAAGAACCATGTGTCTTGGTTTCTACTTATTACTTTGTCACAAAGTAAAATTGTGACAAGAAAATAATAAATAATATTATTGAAAGACGCTCGGCTATCAGCAAGGCTAGCCGACCGCGGAGATAAGGAAGGCACACAGGATTCCTGTGATTGAAGAGTCATCAAGTGACAACAGACTATTCATTACTGTGACAATCGGTGGTAAAAAGTGTCGGGCCTTGCTAGATACGGGTGCTGAAGCTAATTATATGAGCAACGAGGTCTATGAAGTCATCCGGAAAATAGGGATGATACGGAAAGAACCAGCACGTCACCGCGCGATATTAGCTGATGGACGGTCAAACCCCGTTAAATGGGAAAGTGACTACTAATGTGACCATAGAACAAATCACAGTTCCACTAGTGGCATCTATAATGGAAGGACTTGAACAAGATCTGCTATTAGGCATGGAATTTATGCGTAAAAACAGAGTGAATATTCACACATTCACAAGAGAGGTGGAGTGGGATCCTCCCCAATTGAATCCTTCAAGACAGCCAATTATGTTGCGATCACCCTTATCGGGGAGTAGGACAACAAAAGTCCCAACAATATCAGCTGTACAATCCCGAATCTCAGGACAACAAGGATCACGACAAAAGGATATTTATGCAGGTTGGTTTGAATAGAGTTGAACTCAATGCTTTGATTGATGCCAGGGCGGAATTGTCATATATTCCAGAACAAGCATCTTCGGGCAACATAGTGATGGATCACAGGAATGAGATGAATGACTCTGAACGGCGGGCCACAATTCATGCCCCAGCCACCAACACTAGTGGTAAATCCGAGAGGGATGTGGAAAAGTTAATATCACCCCCCACGGTCATGGATGTGAACGAGACAACACCACCCCCTACTGTCATTGATGTGGAGGAGTCAATACCCTCCTCAACTGATACGGATGTAGAAGAGCAAACACAGTCTTCGACTGTCAAAGAGGTAGTCTCACAGTCCCAGGATCCCAAACCAGGACTCTCAAGGAATAAGGATCCAGTGTTGTGTCACCGAGTCTCAACACCTGGTAAGCGTAAACGCGCTGGCAAGCCACGCATAAAAGTCCAATTTCCAGATGGACGATGTGAATATGTACCTGGTGGACCGGGTGTAGATGATGCTCATAGTGAGTGGCATACACCTCTAAAGGTGATACCTGGGAGGTGTACACCTGTTAAGGTGATGCCTAGATGGCTCACGCCTTTAAAGGTGGTGCCATAGAGGGCTCCGACCCCCCCCCCCCCCAAGTAGGAGTGGGGTGTCACAAAGTAAAATTGTGACAAGAAAATAATAAATAATATTATTGAAAGACGCTCGGCTATCAGCAAGGCTAGCCGACCGCGGAGATAAGGAAGGTACCGAAGGCGCACCATCTTCCGCGCATCGAGACGTTTTCCACCGCCTCTGGCGGCGGCTCAACTCCATCCCCTCCACTTTGGGGGAGTATAAAAAGGCCGGACGAGCCCCAGACCACAGCATTCCGCTCACAACCTTCCTGCTCCTGGTACAGCGGCCCGTTGGCTGCCGTACGTCCCCGACCTCCTGTCCTGGTACAGCGGCCCGTTGGCTGCCGTACGTCCCTAACCTTCCATCTCCCTAGGGCACAGCGGACCGTTGTCTGCCGTCCCTGTCCTCCCAACTCCCTAGGGCACAGCGGACCGTTGTCTGCCGTCCCTGTCCTCCCATTTCCCCAGGGCACAGCGGACCGTTGTCTGCCGTCCTGACCTTCCATTCCCCCAGGGCACAGCGGACCGTTGTCTGCCGTCCCTGACCTTCTATTCCCCCAGGGCACAGCGGACCGTTGTCTGCCGTCCCTGTCCTCCCATCTCCTAGGGCACAGCGGACCGTTGTCTGCCGTCCCTGTCCTCCCATTTCCCCAGGGCACAGCAGACCGTTGTCTGCCGTCCCTGACCTCCATCTCCCTAGGGTACAGCGGACCGTTGTCTGCCGTCCCTGACTCCCATCTCCCTAGGGCACAGCGGACCGTTGTCTGCCGTCCCTGTCTTCCCATTTCCCCAGGGCACAGCGGACCGTTGTCTGCCGTCCCTGACCTCCCATCTCCCTAGGGAACAGCGGACCGTTGTCTGCCGTCCCTGACCTCCCATCTCCCTAGGGCACAGCAGACCGTTGTCTGCCGTCCCTGTCATCCCATTTCCCCAGGGCACAGTTGACCGTTGTCTGCCGTCCCTGTCCTCCCATCTCCCTAGGGCACAGCGGACCGTTGTCTGCCGTCCCTGTCCTCCCATTTCCCCAGGGCACAGCGGACCGTTGTCTGCCGTCCCTATTCTTCCTTCTCCCCAGGGCACAGCGGACCGTTGTCTGCCGTCCTATTCTTCCTTCTCCCCAGGGCACAGCGGACCGTTGTCTGCCGTCCCTATTCTTCCTTCTCCCCAGGGCACAGCGGACCGTTGTCTGCCGTCCCTATTCTTCCTTCTCCCCAGGGCACAGCGGACCGTTGTCTGCCGTCCCTATTCTTCCTTCTCCCCAGGGCACAGCGGACCGTTGTCTGCCGTCCCTGTCTTCCCATTTCCCCAGGGCACAGCGGACCGTTGTCTGCCGTCCCTATCCTGTCTGTCTTTCCTTTTCCTACTCCACTGGAGCATAACCGAGGCCGTAAGGCCGATACAAAATTACATCAAAGTGGTGTCATCAGAGAAGAGAGCGACCTTCACGCCGTCAGAAGCACCAGGAGGTGCTGTTCACGCCAGCTGAGGCACAAAGAAGAAGGAAGAGGAACTTTTACTTGCCTCCTTTCCCCGCCCATATTACGACTGAGCGAAGTCATCCAGGAGCAACACCTGGGTATCAATCACCCACCTCTGAAGCTACTCAGGGTGTACGTGATAACTTCAGTAATGACTATCTTAAATTTCGATAGAAAACCCCACACATTAGATTCTTCAGATCTGAATAAGATGTTTATGTAGGTACCGTACTTTATACTATATTTACGATGTTTTCGGATAACTACCTAACCATAACTCATATTTGTTCCATTTTTCAGAAGTCCGACCTGGAATAAACCGGAGATGGAGAAAGAATATTTATCTGAACTTACCAACCAAGTGCATTACAAGCAGAAAAAGATCAGAGTAAGTAATAATTCAACCATTTCTAAATCAGCCTGCACATAAGACAATGGTAGCTTCCACTAGCTGCCACGGGAACGTGGAATTGGAAATGTCCGGAACTCATGGAACAACTATGGTGCATAGTACCTAGTGTATCATAGTGTGGTACAACTATGGTGAACTATGGTACATGGCATTTCCACTTCCGCGTTCCTGAGGCAGCTAGTGGAAGCCCTGTGGCAGCGTGCTTTATCTGTGCCTTCTAAATATCATTTGATGGTACCTTTGTCTAGGGTTGCGTGGCAGAGAGGACCTGGAGTCATAACTCCGCCCTCAATAAAGGCATTCAATCAATATATTAAGAATCTGTCTCATAGGAATTGAAGAATGTTAGTGACACAACGACTACTTTTTAGGTAGCCGAGACCAACGACTTAACGTGTCCATCCGAAACACGGATGAAATTTTGAAGTGACACATAACCTAGCTACATTTGGACTGTTGTATGAATTAGAATTGGAACCGTTTTGGGCGTATAAGCCTGTGCTACTTTTCTGTAAGTTGTGTAATTCAGAATGATTAAATAAATAAATATGAATTGGTGGTATATGGAGTGATATGATATTATAATAAATAATATAATATGTACTATGATTTGATAATAAGTGATTTGTAGAGTGATAATAATGATGACAAGAGGTTTGTCTCATAGATTTGGTGGCACGTAATAAGTAGAGTAATTCAATTAATAGAATGAACAATTATAATTGTTGTTATTGGTAGTAGGCTATGTAGTAAGTATTTTGATTGTAGTTTTGGAACTTTAAAATGTATAACTTCCAGTAAATATGCTCTTATCAATAAAAAAATCAACTTCCAATTTCTTGGGATGTCCTGAACTCTGCTCTTATATTTTTTATTGATAATATAAAATATACTAGTATAATAACCCTCATGAACCATCCGTGTTTTGGATGGACACCTTATGTCGTCGGTCCCGGCTGCCTAAAAAGCAGTCGTTGGGTCATGTCAGAGGCCCTGAAATTGATCAGTTGCGACCTGAAAACTCTGACACCAGACCTAAGCCAGCTAGGTCACACGATATTATTATTGTTATTGTTAGCCTACACTTATGAAATCAGATTTTTTCAAAATCTTTACTCAAATCATAGCCTAATATCGGGGCACCGAACTTCGCTCTTTATTTATTTATAAACTATTGATAAACAGAACACAATTCTTTAAAATGATTGTGGAAGGACCAGCAGGCACAGCCTGTTTGATGACATGTCATGTCATCAAATCAGATTATTTTGATCAAGTCGATTAAAATTTCTAGATAATTTTTCTCGCTTATTGATTACACAGCTGGAAATAATTATGTTTCTCTCCCACGCATTCACACGCATTCTGTTTCGACAGACGACGAAATTATCATCTGTTTTTCCAAGGATGGATAGTTATTATCTTTTTTATGTCCTTCAGCGAGTTTTCCCAGGGATGAAACCTAGTGCAATCGAATTTTTATATTATAAACCTACTATATGTTCCAAATTTCGTGAAAATCATTAGAGCCGTTTTCGAGATCCGTTGAACATAAATAACCAGATATGAAAATATAAACAGATATACAGAAATTGCTCGCTTAATATAATAGGATTGAGAATAATTTTTGCTCCATTTCACTCAGAGTATTTATTTATTATGAAATATTTTTTTCCTACAGTTACGTTGAAAAGTGGCCATTGCTGCACTGATTACAGAACGCAAAGAATCACTTTTCCGCTCTAGTGCGGGAAAAATTTTTCTGCACTCCAGATTTGTAACATGGCAACGCAAAATACTTAGTAGGTTATATGGAGCAACAGTGCAGCAAAATGAAAATGAAGTTGGTAACAGTGACTGCTGTGGCTGCTATAGTGAGCAGAGGTGCAACCAAGCACAACGCGCTAATTATTATTCATTATATATTATAACCAAGGACAACGAGGACTTTAGGATTTTAGGATTAAGGTTTTTATCAATAATAAAATTACACAGAGAAACATTTGATGGATTTCAGGCAATTTTACCCATAATTACCCACTTTTCATATTCAATGGTAACTGTAGGAAAAACTTAATGTGAAATACGTGCGCAAAGTTCCTCTGCTGCACTCAAGAAACCATTCCGCCCTCGCCTACGGCTCGGGCGTAAACGTTTCTTTCGGTGCAGCAAACTGACACTTTGCGCACTAGTTGCACAAATAACTATTGTACGGTACCTAATATAAGCTTCAATACTTTTTTGTCCTTTCATCAATGAAAGAAATTAATCACCACGTTCTCAGTATGATAAAAATTTAATTTTATAAATTATTACACTTTTAATACTATATAAGCAACAACAACTACTAATTCAAGCAAATTTGAATGCAGGACGCCCACACTGAAGACCTGGCGAACAGTAGACGTCATTTTGAAACTTGGTGCAACTTCTGGGGTCGCCCCGGTCACGGAGCCCCCAAGCAGAGCAACGTCAAGGAGAATCTCAACTATCTGCTCTACGATGCGCCGGTCAAGTAGAATTAGAACAATGCTGGTCGTTTTGAATACGGTATTTCTCATAATTACGTCATACACAACTCTTCACACCTCAGTTGCGTGTAGTTTTGGGAGGAATTGATTGCAGGTTTGGTTGGTCGTATTAGATTGGCAATCTCTTAGAAAGGGGTTTCTAACTACTAACCTCTTGATAAATTATTCTAATATGGCTTCTTGGTTGTTCAATAAACTATAGAAAATAACTATTACCCTTGAAATATTCGGAGAAAGCTGTTGAGAATGACATATAAATATCGAAACTAGTCGTGTAAAAATTGAAATAAATTTTCCATATGTACTACTTATTATTTATAATTAATTACGGTACTAACACTTCGTATGTGTTACGGTAGTGATTCATGGTTTTTGACATAAATGTTGAAACTAGTCGTGTATGGTTTAAAATGAATATTCCAAGGGTACTACTTATTTTCTATAATTAATTACTAACTTCATATGTGGTACGGTAGTGATATATGATTCGTAAGTGATTCATAAGAGGGAAGGTCTGATGAGGCATCAATATCTTGAAGGTTGAATTATGTTGAAGAAGCGTTGAAAGGATTATTGTACAGTAATATAATAATATAGGCTATAAAATAACAATATATACACGTTCAGGATAAGATATAGATGAATTGGGATCATAGGGATGAGTTTATTACGTTGGATGATTCATCCTTATTAGGAATCATCCAAAAAAGTAGTGAATCATTAGACCTAATATGATCATCATAATTTAATCATTCATTATTATCATTCTGTAAATAATGAATTTGGTTGTTATCATTATCATATTGTTATCATTATTACCCGTATCATTCGTGTTTTATTATAAATAGAATAATATATTAATAACCTACTTCTCACATATACTATACTGCCTGGAGTCTGGAATATTCCTAAGCATGTAGTATTTCATGTATCTTCTGTATTTATAACGTTAATAACCACAGACTCTTGAAAATGAATTATTTTTCAAACTAAGTATTTATTTTGTAGGAGCCAAAATATCTGCGGACGTCTCAGAATAATTAAATATCTATGTAGAATTTATCACACAGTACCGTTAAGCCGCGTTCAACAAAATTAGT
This sequence comes from Nilaparvata lugens, assembly GCF_014356525.2. Taxonomy (NCBI): domain Eukaryota; kingdom Metazoa; phylum Arthropoda; class Insecta; order Hemiptera; family Delphacidae; genus Nilaparvata; species Nilaparvata lugens. The sequence goes on from NC_052511.1 coordinate 8,391,998, forward strand.
AACAAAATGTTAATAACTTAATCCTTATGGATTCTATTTTTTGTATGGTTGATGCTCAAGTCAATGATTCTTTATTCCACTTCTCTTGCTTGCTTAACCAATAGAGCCAAGCTTATATAATATAAAATTTTACTTAATCAATCCTGTTGTTAACAAAATAATATTATCATAGTTGTAGGTATAGTTGCTGAATCTACGTGGTAAGAATAGATGATTAGTCTAGATTTTTTAGATCAACTTGTCTTAGAAAAAGATAATAATAATAATAATAATAATATAATATAATAATAATAATAATAATAATAATAATAATAATAATAATAATAATATAATAATAATATCTGAGAACATTATTATTATTTAGAAATAGATGAAATACAGATTTAAGAACTTATATCATATTTTCATCCTTGAATGTTACTGCTAAGACAATTTACTGTATGTAGCCTTACAATATTGTATTCAACTATATAAGCTATAAGGATAATATTTATGTATAAAGAACTAATCTAAAAAATGAAAATAAAAAATACTGTAGGCCTAGTTAGTCCAGAATTTCGTGGTGTAGAGTAGAGAAAACATTGTTCCTATAAATTATGTATATTTTGTAAAGAAATAACTTTTATGGTTGATGATTTACTAGTTGGTAGTGGGTTACCAGTAGATATTATTGGATATTAATTATAATCATAATGTTGTTAATGACAAACTGTGTGTAGATTATGATCATGTAAAAGTATATGAGTATAATAACTGTAGTTTAACATTAGTATTTTTTGACATTTCTTCTCTAAAAATTGGTAGTAGGTTACCAGTAGATATTATTGGATATTAATTACAATCGTCATGTTGTTGTTGACAAACTATGTGTGTAGATGATGATCATGTAAAGTTTATGAGTATACTAACTGTAGTTTAACATTAGTATTTTTTGACATTTCTTCTCTAAAAATTGGCAGTAGGTTACCAGTAGATATTATTGGATATTAATTACAATCATCATGTTGTTAATGACAAACTATGTGTGTAGATTATGATCATGTAAAGTATATGAGTATAATAACTGTAGTTTAACATTAGTATTTTTTGACATTTCTTCTCTAAAAATTGAAGTTTATCCTTGTATAATAATGAAAATTGAGTAACTCAAACACTTGATCAATACAAATCTATTTGGAAATAGTCCACAAAAATAAAATTTAACTTTAAGAAAGTAAACTTAATAGATTATGTTGACAAGCTGCTTCAAATTCACGGCTCACCCAATGTAAGCTAGTCTTTTGAGAGCATCGCGAAGTTTGCTCTCAAAACGATAAGCTCTTTCTTGAATAGTAACTTTTAGGCGTAGATAAAATGTATACAGCCAAGAAAGCGCAAGAACTCTTGGTTCTTGGACAAATCCAAGAATGTTGTATATATTTAGATTTGGAGATAGATTGCACAAAAACTGGAATAGTCTCAATCTTAATCAACTAGCTGTGATGTAACAATCAAAAAAAGAACTATTTATTATAAATCAGCGAAATTCTAGAAATTGTCTCTTATAGGATTAAGATAGCAGGCAGTCTACTAGATAGTAAAATAGACTAAAATTAAATTTGTTGTTGGTTATCCATCTTGTTTCCACTATTTATTACTATTAAATTTTATAAAACTTTAAAGTGAAAAAGCACTCACATTCTTTGATGTGGCGACGTCCGTTTCGTGCTGGTATCGCACATTTTCAAGCCAAACCCAAATTGGCGATACCAGCACGAAACGGACGTCGCCACATCAAAGAATGTGAGTGCTTTTTCACTTTAAAGTTTTTATAAAATTTAATAGTAGTCTGATAAAATTAAATGTTTTCATAGTGATTGTTTTTAAATCTGTAAATTGGCTTTCTGTTATTTTTGTTGGCACAAAGTAGATCTAATACCTGATTAAAATTGATTCTAAATATGAATTAAAAACACTATTAATTTCCTTCAAATATGAATTAAAAGCACGATCAATTCCCTTCCTAAATTAACAAGATATACCGTGTACAGGTTCCAATCTTTGTTTTTTAATTCTATTTCTCCTTGCAAGTCTACTGTACGTATGGCTGACAGTTAATAGCAAGTTAGGGGCTACTCATCAGTAAAATATGTAGTATTGGTACTAGACTAATCGTATCACAGTCATGTCTATTGAAATTTAGTAATTAATATGGTTCTTATGATACATTTAATATTCTAAATACGCCTAGAACAGTACAATTAATTATATATAGTTGGTAAATGTTCACATTTTTAATAAAACTCAAAACATAAAAAATTGATAGAAAGTTTCACCATTCAGTACTTCAATTACTGTTATGTAATTTTTTTAATGTTAACGTTACGCCTGGTTATAATTCAGTGCTACTTGAGGTAGGCGCACACAGATCGTCATCGGACGGACGGCACGCATCGGATGGATCGGACGATTAGATTTGATACATTGTTTTCAATTGGAGTGCGCATACCTATACGATGCGGATAAGTATACGCACTCCAATTGAAAACAATGCATCAAATCTAATCGTCCGATCCGTCCGATGCGTGCCGTCCGTCCGATGACGATCTGTGTGCGCCTACCTTTACTCTAAGGTTTTGAAAGGAATCATTTAATTTTGAATAAAGATTATAGTTTTGTGACAATTTCCTCAGAAGAGCCCATCTGTCATTTGGCTTGGAACATCACTGATCGAATTATTATTGGCTATGATATTCAAGCTGAGGTCTAATTTGATTATAAAAAAGGTGGTAGCTAAACGTTTTCCTTCCCATAGTCATTGAGTAATCTAATTTGACATCTAGAGGTACGGTACAGTGTAGGTTTTTATGTTAATTCCTTTGTCGAAACGTACAAAATCAATTTCACTAACCCTTACTTTACAAACTTAGTGAGATACCTTAATTATTCAATTTTTAATTGCATGTTATTATAATAATTGTCCTCTATATCAATGTTTCCTTGTTACTATTGTGATTGTTGAAATTCATTTATCAATTCTTGTGTTGTACTTTGTTGGATTTAATGTAAAATTTTATCTTTATTGTTAAGTAGAATATTGTTTAAAATATTTGGGAATATTGTTGTTATTTTCGTGGTTATTATAGCTTTTTTGCTGTAATTGTATTTAATTTTTGAAAACGATTTGAAATACTTACTGTTTTGTGTGAATTCTTAAATTATGATGTTATGATCGTTAATATAATAATGTTGATTTATGGCATTTGTTTTTTGTTGAATATACTTAACTTTGTTATAGAATTGAACTGAAAGGGCCGGTTGCACAAAAGACGGTTAAATTTTAATCGTGATTAATTCCAAGGGACCAATCAGAGAAGCCGTCTTTTCAAAAAATCCGTCTCTGATTGGTTATCGTGAAATTAATCACGGTTAAAATTTAACCGGCTTTTGTGCAACCGGGTCTAACAATTTTAAGACATTTTTATAAAAATTGTTTCATAAACGCGACGTGGTATTGCCAAGTTATTAATTGATTATTAAATTATGAAATCGTAAATTTGGCAATTCATTACTGTTGTGAAACACCTGAGATTGTACTAATTATTTGTGGAACAATCAATTTATAATGGAATTCGAGTTGACAGAATAACTTCTAGAAATCACATTGACAAACACTTTACTCATAAAGGAGATAATGGAAATTATTTCTATTAATAGACTACCCTTTTATCATCTCAAACGGATCATCCAAATTACGCAAATGTCAAATTGTTTTATTGGAAAGTTTTAAAAAATGTTGATATCAATCGTAATTTATTTGACGATTCATCCGACGTTATTACAAGTTCATTATCATTGATAATTGCGGTGCAAGTCATACCGGTTCTTATCCTGTTGATAAAACCCACTCGAAAGCTGCTTATCTCCACTAATAGGTACCTATCAGAAATTTAGTTTGAAGGTCCCACAGCAGGTCGAAGCTTTCGTTATTGTTCTAAACAAACTTCAGTCAAGTATCATTCTGTAGTTGAGTGTTTATTACAGGTTTACAAATGACGTTTATTCCAAATATTTGCCATGAAAATGGATCACAACAAAATGGAGCTTACCAGAATGGAACTCAGCAGAATGGAAAAATCACCAACGGAACTTCAAAAAAGGTAAGTGACTCAATATCCAATTCATATTTAGGCGATTGTAAGATTTTGTGTTTTGCCGTACTCTACCTACTTCTCAGTATAGAATGACCTCACGCAATATACCTAATAAATATATACTTATACATTCATTCGTTCACATGACATATAAATGATAAAATTTGTTGAATAAAAATTGATATTGTGGAATTTCTCCATAATTGAAATTTTTTTATCCTTGTCAAAACACGAAACTGCAGTCCTCTGTACAGATCAAATTAATTTGATAAGAAGCAATTGAACAATAAATTATAATAATTATAAAAATTTACTTTCTGTTCGTTCATTATATAGTCGATTGAATTGAAATACAGTATTTTCCCTTGTATGCCAGTGGCGTATCTAGGAAAAAATTCGGAGGGGGATCATAACATTTGAGTAGAAAGCACCTAAATTTTGAGGGGGTCATTGGGGGGCTTGGGGGGTATGGAACTACTAGAGATTTTTTTAAGGTTTGCATGAAACTGAATAAACTATAATCAACTCGATCAATATAAGATATATTGAATTTCTTCATAATAACAGACGGTAAAAAGTGAACTAACTTTGAAGTGCTATCTGTAGTTTCTGTATCCCCTGTTATTCAGCCCCTACGCACTAGACCACTCACTGTCTATAAGAAAATAGCTCATTATTATTATCATTGCTATTGCAGTATTCTCTCATCCCTTATATATTTCTCGACTTACATAGTACAATGTAATAAAAGTATGGCTTTAAATGCTAATATTTGTGGCTAATCCAACCACAAAAAATTCAGGCTTCATTTCGGGGGGGGGGGATATATCCCTATATCCCACCCCCTGGCTACACCACTGCTTGGATCAGAAGCGTTTAGCTTAATTGATTTATAGTTGTAGGTCCTCGTAGCTAATCTGAAAATTTATAATGGATTAGATTTTTTCACAAAAGCATTAAAATTATTTATAAAATACTACTTTAATTCGGTTACTTCGCAAAATTGCAATTTTAAATTCAAGTAAAATATTTCCAACTCAATTGATCATTAAGGTTTCCTCCATTCATCCAATCCATAATATTTGAGCGTTTGGTAATGGGGTTTGAAATTAAAATTGACTGTTAGATGAATAATTCAATATGATCCCCATTTGAATCGCTTCATGCAAAAAGGGCTTCAGTCAAGTGATCATGGTTTTGAGAAAAACAAGAAAAACTGTCTCACTCAAAAACACAGAGAAATTGAAAACACATATTTATTTTATTTGAAGGGAGATATTTTCAATATTGAATTTTTATAAAGAAATTCAATAATTTTTTTATAATTATTGAGTAAAAAATTTTTTTTGTTGGTTGACTGAAGCCCTTTTTGCACATAACCCTATGCAAAGCTCTTGTTGCATGTAAATTCACCTTTATAACACTTTTTTTCACACTCAAGTGACTATATATTGCAAAATTCAACATATTTTGCCACTGGAAAGCAGTATATTATGAACAAAAAAGGATTTTTGACTAAAAACAATACAGTTGAGAATTTTTTAACAGTAAGTTTTAATGATCAGCTCATGTGGAAAAAAGTAAATAAAAAACTTTAAAGTTTTTAATTTTTTCAAATTAAATTTCAATCATCTTGTATTTCTGGATCGATTCCTTCTACTGTAGGCCAGTCCATGATGCTTTTGTAGAACTCAAGATGTTCTTGGGGAATATATGGTAGGAGATGCCTGACGTCGTTCAGCTTTGCTGTTTTGATTGGAATATTACTTTGATAAGCTGCAGCTGGTGGCAAAGTTGGCTTCGCATTCGCATCCTTACACATCTTAAACGAGTGACTCACAATACTATCAATCATTTTCGAGGCATATATTATACCTTGCTTATTTTTGTTGAAAGTCATTTGTCTGTAGCTGCTTATCTCAAAATGAATTTTATTTGCTTTTGGAACGCTTTTTTTGTTTGTTTCTTGTGAGATGCAACTTTTTTTATAATAGGTAGGCCACAAGGCTTTGAAGTTCAGAATATCACTACTTTCAACTTCCTTTACTACAAATTTTGGATTGTTACCAAGCTTAGTGCTGCTACTTTCAATAAGATTTCGAATTTCACCAACAGTGTAAATTCTGTCATACTTTTTAACATGCCGTTTAATTGTGGCAAAATCCCTATCACAGGGCAAAAACGAGTGGCCCCTTACTGGAAAGAACATGGTGACTTTTTCAAAACGACCTGTATCTGTGAGCATCAACAAAAATCTGGTCAATGTGTGATTTTTATTTTGACCCCCACAGTTGTCTGCAAAAAGTCTTAACTCTGTTACTTCTGATGGTACCTCTTTCAGATATTCATAGAGAAACGAGCAAACCTCATTAGGGGTCTTATTGGCCTCACCCTCATGATAAACATAAACTTTTGCTGTCCTTTGTTTTATGTTGTGGATTGAAAAAACATTTACTGTAATCTGTCGCAGGTAAAAAGTTTGCTGGACAGGAATTTGAGGAATGCTGAGATTTTGCATGAAATCCATGCATATGGAAAGTACATGTGATTCATTTTTAGGGTTCATGGCTTCTTCTTGGATTTTGTTGTAAAACTTCTTTGCTCGTCTTTTATGTACCATTAATTCTGCAGTTGCAACTCTCTTAGCTGCATCATTCAAGTGTGGGTTCTTAAGCTTAATGCTAAGCTCTTCACATGTGGAACAGGTGTCAATCTGGGGTCTTCCAAACCTAAGGTTAAAGTTTTCGTGAAAAAACTCATAAAAATATGCTGGACTACAAATTCCTGGGTGTTGGCAACCAATAGATCGTACATAGTTTTAATACTGAGTCTTGCATCCAAATACTCTGTGGCCCTACCAGCATAATGACTAAGCTTAGTTGGAAAACTCTGAATATGGCTTCTAATTTTTTCTTGGTTTTCAATACTCATTCTGTTAACACTAGGTGCCTTTCCCCTTTTGTCTAATGGATTTTTTCCTTCTTTGGCCAGTGATCTCAGTCTTTTCACTCGCTTATCACTAATTGATAGTAATGATAAAAAAGCTTTGTAACATACCGGAGTCCTTTGGTTACCAACCATAACAAAGTAGGTATACATCTTATCAACAGTACGTGCACTATCATCCTTCCGTGGACGTCGTTGCTTCACATCATGAATTTCAATCAAGCTTTGAATGAATAAATCTTGCTCATTTTTAGAAGGTAGGTTCAAAATACGTTGTAGTATGTCGATTCTGTCCAACTCCTGTATTCCATCAAAGCACTTGTGTCTCTTGCAACTGAAACAAAAATAAAATGTTTCAAATTAGATAAGGTAGGTAGGCTAGGTAGGTAAAGCTGGATTTATACAATACTAAAATTAGTAAATTTTAAATACTGATAATCATGTACATTAGGCTAGAAAGAATAGTAATGGTAGAGTACCAGTAAGTACAAGGTATGGGTAGACCAGGTAGAATGGTGATATTAAGCTCAGGAACAAGTTTAACAAAGGATGTACCTTTTAATAATAAATTATTTAACAAAGCAGAAATTCACTACCGGTAAGATAAACTTCTATTGAACACACCATTGAATGAGAAAATTATTATTCAATATCTGCATGACATATTTCATCACAGACAGTTATTGTGTTAATATGAGTGTGAAAAGTTTTTGTTGACATTGGAGTCTTTGATGGATCAAGAAATCCAAGATTGTAAAAATGACTATATCTTATTCAATTAAGTTAATTTTAATTTTTCTTACTTGCATGGAGGTCCTGATTGTTTTGCATGTACAGTTTTCCTTGTAGTTCTTATACTCAGCACCGCTGTTCCTAGCCAGTTTGTTCACGTTTCTTCTATACGTTTCTTCGTGCCTTTTCCTCTTTCCAAAAACAATGTTGGATTCATTGTCATTGTCTTCGTCGCTACTACTAACCATAATGAATTAAAAATAATTTCTTCAATAATAATAATATAAATCAATAATTACTTGAACGGTACTCAAAACAACAGCTTCTAACCTCAACGCAAAAACCGCGAATGAATAAGTAATGCAGAGCAGCTGAATCACAATATACGATTCAGTCAGCTGATCGGAAAAATTTTCGTCACTCTGTGCATAAAGGGCTTCAGTCCGGGACTGAAGCCCTTTCTGCATAGAATATTATACGTAGGTAACTGATTTGACAACGTTAGAGCAGTCAGACTGAATTCCTTTTTGCATAGAACGATGAAACCACCATCTAAAGACATAATTCTGCTCTTAACTCAATTTGGCCATTTTTATGACTGAAGCCCTTTTTGCATGAAGCGATTCATTTATGAACTTAACAACAGTATTATAAGGCCTACTTCATGAAAATGAAACTAGCAAAAGTAACTGTAAATCAATGCAGAGATTCATTATTATCCAAGTTAATACAAATAACAACTGTTAGTCAATTTTTATCAACATGGCTGTAAGATTACTGACTAATAGCCTAATAAGATCCTTTATACATTTTTTCAACATAATTGCCAATGAATTAAAAAAAAATATGAATATTCATAGGAGATTCTGGTTGGAACTGACTCGAAATTTAGTTTCATTTTCAGTTTCACATAATTTGGTGTAGGCCTATTTTATCTTATTACTATTGAGACACTTTATTTTATATGGATATAGCTCAATTTATTTGAGCACACTGATTACTGTTAAAGACCAGCAATTACTTGAATACTTGTTCTGCTCTGATAATTTCTAATTACAGGTAACAACCTGCCAAATAATTATAAAGAAATTATTGGATTGTCAATTTTTTTATGAGACATCTTTAAAAGTTTTTTAAATCCAATGATAATACAAATTGATACAGTATTTCTTGAGAAAAAGGTCAAGTACATAATTTATATGGGTTCATGCACGGTAGTCTAATACTAATGTGTGTAGCCTGTCATACATTATTTGATATATTTGTATAATTTTATATACATTTGTTTTTTATTATGATCCTAGACTTACTTGATCTAGACTTTCGTAAATCGTTAAATTAAGCATGAACTTTGATCTCCAATCAATCCTATTTCCATTCTTTATAATTAAGAATACATGTTACATAAAAAATACGACGATACCGGTACGGTACCGGCACTCTAAATATAGAACAATTATTTATTCACAATAGTCAAAGCTGACAAAGCTAAGCAATACTTAAATATTGCTGATTAAATGATAGCTTTCCCTTGCTACACATCGATTCATGATATTGAATTCTCTAGATTAATCAATTTATAAAATTATATTGAATCTGAAAATGCATAAAAATAATTGAAATCAGTTTCATGAGTACGTCAAATGATAGATAAAATAAAAATATCTATTGAATAGAAGTTAGTATTCCAGGTCAATTTGAACAATTGATGGATAATGCTTGTGTTATCTATACGGTGACCTTGAGATTTGACGTCTATATTTGAGTATTCCATACTATTAGCGGGTTAAAGCGATAAGAATTGAATTCAACATATTTTTTCATGCTAAAAAGATTAAAACTGGGTAGTTCGTGTACTTTTGCCAACTACATAATTAACTTACCTACCTCAAATGAAAGGATTTTCTTCTTTAAAGAATGTTAATAAAGCTCTATCATTATTAAGTGAGTTGGAGTACCTACTAAACAAATATATGTGTTCATATTATTCCCAAAGAATCACAAAAAAACAGCTAAGTAGAGGAATTTAGTTTCTATATTTTAAGGAAGCTACAAGACTTGAATTACTTTCTATCATAAAAAGTTTGTAAAGTAATGTATGATATTTGGTTTCTTCAATTATGTACAGGCATTCATTATTATCTTAATCACTTTTTGTGTAGTTGAGAAGTTGATAATGTGGTAATTATTCATATTTGAAAAAAGACTAAGAAATTGCCAAAACCCACAGATTTATTGATAGTTAGAAAGACCGGTTCCAGTTGTTACACCATTGTCAATCTCTGATAAACCTCTGACAACCTCTGAGTATATCAGAGATTGACAATGGTGTAACAACTGAAACCGGTCTTTCTAACTATCAATAAATCTGTGGTTTTTGGCAATTTGTTAGTCTTTTTATTTAATATTATCTTAATCCATTGGAGACTGAAAATTTCCTGCTCTATCGAAACTCACCCATAGAATTTTCACACATATTGTCACTCGCCTGGTTCTGAAGGACCTCTAGGTCCATCATGCTCCTTATATAACATGTAATTTCACGTTGAGGTGGAAGGACGGTTTAATGCTCTTCAGCATTAAAAAGTCACAGAAATAAGCATTACTCCGAATTGGAGGAAGATTTTACATTAGAAATAAATCATTTCATGGGACAAAGGCTTAATTGTGAACCTAAATAATTATAGCATATCAATTGTATTGTCACTGTGAATCAGAAAATAAATAGTTACTCACTCAAAAGATAAAAACTGTTTACACAACATAGAGTGTTAACTCGCTGTTTATTTTGCTTTTATCAAAATAATATGGAAATCAACATATGCAAATGTTTAACCTAGGTCTATTTCTGAAAGGAATTGAAGCTCCTATGAACACCACCAATACAACTTCTCTAGGAAGTGTTTTGTACAATTTTTTATTTAGATGAAAATTATTGATTGGGGCACTAAAATTTTCCAAGTTTGAAAAGTTGTTGAAGCGTCAAAACCTAATGAGTTGATAAGAGCATAGCATCATGCAAGCGATGTGACCCTGTTATCAGCTCTGGTATCTCAAGACAGTGCTCCGTCTCACTTTTGCTGTGACTGCGTCAAGAGCTGGTGTGTTCTACCGCGTGTGTCTTCTCCATATACGGCCGCGAATTTATTTGTTCAAAATTCAACATGTCCCGTGCTGCAGTTAAGAAAAATGTGAGTTTTGAGTTATATTCATTAAATTTATGAATGGATTTCAGGCTACTTTGTAAGTGTCTTGGATTATTTTTTTGTGCTTGGGTTAGATGGCTACAAAACTAGAATTGGACCTTCTATAGCCTTCAACCTTCCACTTTTACTGCAATAGTTAGGCCTACTATTTTATAATAAGAAAGCAAAGATATTGTCAAATTCCACTAAAAATTTATTAAAAACTTTAAAACAGAACCATGGCTTCACGTACCATTCCTCAGTACAGCTGATGATGCGTTAACTACGTGAAACCATGGTTCTGTTTTAAAGTTTTTAATAAATTTTTAGTGAAATTTGACAATATCTTTGTTTTCTTATTATGGAGAGATTTCACAAAATCACCATCAATTCTACTACTATCTTATAGGTACGGCAGTAGGTACCGCAGTTACCTACAAAATAATAACATCATTATATTACAATATCTTCAATTACGCATCCACTCATCTTCTTGCATTATATCTGTCTCCTTATATCTTTCAGATATGTTATAGTACTCTATACTATACGGTACTCATTATTTGTCTTGTACTTGAGACTATACTTGTGTTATAAATTCTAGAGTATTTAAGACTAGATATTGAAAAATTTCTATACAGACTAGTAAGTTGGCATTCGCTGATTGGAATAGGAGATTTGATTCCGCATTGGAATATTCTATTCTTATAGGCAATGGATTAATATGTAATCAATTATTATGATTAAAATAGGATTGAATTAGCAAATTTTATAATTTTTACATGAATCACTCCACTTGCAAGCAATTTTTCGTTGGAGAACAGATAATGGTTGTTCATTCATGAAAATAATTAATAGGCCTTTCGTACAATAATAGGGAACAAGAAACAGACAGAGTTCGAAACTTATTATTGTTATAAAAACTAGTGAGGAATTGATCAAAAAATAATATTAGCTCTCTATTAGAGTAGATCTAATAAATTAATTTATATTCTAATAAATCATCCTATCAGCTAATTAGATACTGTTTTTCATCAGCACTCCCTTTTCAGGCGATGAAAATCTTAAACTTGGTGTCACAATATTACTTTAGTCTTTATATGTTCCTTTCTGCAAAGAATACTAAACTTATTGAAATATGGGTGTATTCCTAGTAGACAGTTATTTTATGACGATTCCAGATAGTTGTATTGCATTTTACATGCCCTAGGTCATAGCTAATATTTGTATAGACTTGTCATAAACTCTTCACTTTCTTATCATTTAACATTCATGATTGTTACCGTACCATGAAAAATGTGTTGATAGATAAACACCGTACCGGTAATAATTAATAGGAAACATTCAAATAAAATTATAACGAGAACAGTTCAGAAATTAATACTATTTATATTTTAAACAAGCAGAGAAAATTCTTCCAGCACTGGAATAGACAACTTGATTTTTAAAAATAAAATTCACAATATACAAAGGATAATTATGGGGTTTATATTATATAAAATGCATACTAGTACATCATAATAGAATACATCACAATAACTGTTTATAACGTATTCAAATTTAATTGACCTTGACTCATTGAAGTTCTTTATTGCAAAATATTAAACATTCTTTTATCTCAAATGATAAACTAATAACCTTGACTCGAGATGCAGGGAATGAAACCGATAATTGAACGCTCATCAAAATTAATTATTGTAGACAAGATTTCTGATTTATTGAATGAAATATTTCAATGAAAATCTTGTAATTGTAGAAATATGTTGACAAAGGGCTAGGTCTCAAGCCAGAACATAATTGACTACCTACATACCTTTATAGGTGTAGTACCGTAGACTAATAAACTATTGATACTGTCTTGCAATATTTTATTTATAGGTCTGATTAATAATAGTAGATATTCTTAATATATGAAATATGAATTTTAGTTAAGGTATAGTACTCTACTCTCATCTTGTAAGAAGTCTAAAAATGAACTCAACCCGTAACGCTTAAATCTGCAATTTCCCCAATTATCAAGGAGTTAGTTATCAGCTAATATATTATTTTGTTTTAGTCGTAGTTTATTTTATTAAACGATGAGAGTGAATTAGAAAGTCTCTCGTGCACACAAAAATAATAGGTACCATAACTATTAATCTCAATTAGGCCTTAGCTAAAAATCAATGAATGAACAAATTAGCGTTCATTTGAAATTACCGGGCTTGATTGAATTTGAAATAATGCAGAACTAAAAATACAGTGACTGTTATTCAATCAATTTAATACTGAATGATTTAAGTCCTACTATTTAGCTGAAAATATATTTAAATAATAATTGTTAATGATTCATTATTATTATTGCTTGGATTTATTTTGTTATATTATTTTGAAAATATTATGTAGGATATTTATTTTACACATGTTATCTCAAACATATGGAAAATGGTGTTGAATAATGTTGGTTTTCTTAGTGTCAGGAGCTTTTCAATTTTTGGCGCTTCGGCAGTCAGTTTGTTAAATGTTAACTTATGTTTAGAATACGCCCACTTCCAAAAAATTGCAAAACAATATTAGTTGGTTTTAAAGGTTTAAGTTTAAATAAAAATGACAAAATTCATTTAAAAAGTGGAAGAAAATTGCTAAACTGCTCTTTGATTATGAATGCTTTGAAAAAGACCGTCTCAGATATTTCTATAGATGTAGACCACATTTCAACAGCATCTACTATTCAGGTAAAATAAATAAATTATTGAGTATAAATTATTTTGAACAGAATTAATTTATGAATTATTTTGCTAAACCTTAAAAGGACTTTGCGTTTGGCAAACCTGAATCCTGAATATTGTATAGCCAAGTTGAAGGTTAGGTTGTTAACCTATGTTTTGGTTATTTTATTGCACAAGTGTTTGATCATTTTAGACTGGTTATTACCATTTTATTTTTGAGTTTTTTTAATTCACAAGTCAATTTCTGCATCTGCTTTTTACTAGAAAGTTAGTACAGCTTTATTGTTATTTTCCGGTACCGTACTTTCAGTTTTCTATCATCTTCATCACTCTGGCCTTCAACCGTATAACCTGTTGATTGATTCAATACATTTTTTAACCTTTCTTTGACATTTCGTCCTTGTCAATCCAGCATAGTACAAAACTATTTTTTAGTGATTCCAATTTTTGTTCTGCATACTGACTAGTGAATTTTTAAAAGGTAAATAGTGTAACTTCTTTATTGTCTTTCAGTAGCCTAATACTTCAAAAAGTATAGGCCTAACCTATTATTTTTTTGGCAAACATTCCAATTGTAGGCTACCGTATAGTTTTTATTGCAATTTTGCCATCACATGTGTTTTGATAAACTGAATATCATCTCTTGCCAATCGAATTTGGCTATCTCAACTTCCTAACGTCGCATGCAATGTCAATTTATTACGGTATAGTCTAATGTAAAATTGCTTGAATTTTGTTAACTTTCAAGTTATTTACAGATTGGTGTGTTATTAGTTAGAATAGTCTATCATTTCGATTTTAACATGTTTTGGCATTACAGTAATTTGAAAATGTGTATCTTGTGGGCTTTAATATCATTCTTGTAAGAATAAACTGAAACAAGCAGGCTAAATTTAAAAATTTTAATTTGTTGTAAGTTTTTAGTGAAACTAAATGAACAACCAACTTTGATTCTAAAAACATTTAGGCTATAGCTAAAAATCAAATTATATGTCAAAATATACCTCAAGACCTGAGATAGACTGAGATTTCAACACTATTGTTTTCAAACTTAGGGCTAGACCATATTAGGCATTTCTATAGGCGTTATAAGAGTCGGCAGGGCAGGAAGCTCTCCGATTTGGTTTGCGCCTAATATAGTCTTGTCCTTCGTTAGGCTACTACCTATATTTTTGTTTGGTGGTATGATATGTATGATCTGTATTGATATGATACAGGCTGCATAATATGTACCGTAATGAATCTATTTAATAATCACTCATATTTATTTGAATTTCAACTCCATAGTTTTATCAATTATTGGTTTTTCATGCACATTTCTATTTTTTTAGTCGTCCATGAATAAGTAACTTATATGACATTTTTATAGTCTAACTACTAATGATTCCGTTGACAAAACAACTGAAAAAGCTTATTTCCTATGGCTTTTCTATCAGGTAACTTTCATTCTTAATCATTATAAATTTTGTTCAAATGCAGACCATATGCTTTATGTTCTAATACGGCTTTTAAACGGGTGATATAGAATATAAGGTCTGTCAGTACTTTCTATGTTCATGTTCACTAATCCACTCTTCTTAAGATTATGAATTACAATTATTTCATAAGAATGAATTATTTTGTTCACATACCTAACATTCAAGAGACCAATCAAATTTTCCCTTTTTTAAGTTAATCTGAAACGTCAAATTTACAGTTTCAATTTATGTACAGTAGGTTATATTCTTAAGCTGAGTTTACACCAACGTTATTAACAAAATGTTAATAACTTAATCCTTATAGATACTATTAGATTAAACATAATTTATCATACACCATCATGTGTTTGGCAAGCTCCGTTCAATCTAATAGAATCTATAAGGATTAAGCTATTAACATTTTGTTAATAACTTTGGTGTAAACGCGGCTTTATAGTTTGTTATCATTGAGTAGCTAAAAATGAGTTCTAAAAAAATTTAAAAATCAATACATTGTTCCAAAAATCAACAATATTAGTATTTTCATATATCTCACCATCGTAGCTCACGCACAAGCCCCGGGTTTATGTGGGCATCATCCTCAGCAGAAAAAACCTCCATAATCACAGTAAAGATCACTCCGTACGACATGTTTTAAGAATACTCGTCTCCTCCACACCTGCTCAATTATTGACATAATTTTTAAAGAAAATGTTTCACCAAATTTTGTAACAACGTATCTTTGTTGCACTTCTCATAGAAAATAAGACTGCATAGAATTTAATCAAACGTAGCCACTCATGATGAAATGACTAATGCCAAAGATTATTATCAACTAGGATGTCACTGTTACAAAATTCATGTACAGTTCAAGATAAGAATCATCTCAAGTATTTATTTTCCTTGTCTTTAGATTCAGATATTCGTGTGAGTTTGCACGCACACCAGTTTCGTTATAGATTATTTGAGCTGATTCAAAATATATAATACAGTTAATTCAACAACTCTATAATATATTATGATATATCTAATCTGTGATAGGTTGATTGGAAAAATGTTTCATTCATCCATTGAAAATAGTATTCTGTATTGAAATACCAATACCTAATACTCTTACTGTAAACAATTCACTGCAATCTTATATCTTGAGGATTTAAATATAAGAATATTATCTACTTCTCCTAAAATACATAATTCAAACAACTTATACAAAAAAAAACACTTCACTTGAATGAGCTACTTTTTATAAATAGATAAAAACAATATAAAAACCTTGTAGTACCCTTTATTATTTAAAATATTACAATGACTAGTTTCGACCATTAGGTCATTTTCAAGTTGAAAGTGCTAACGTGCTAAAGTTCGACCTAAGTCGAACTAGTTGTTGTAATATTTTTAATAATAAAGGGTACTTCAAGTTTCCATATTGTTTTTATTAATTTACTTATACAAATAAATAAGTACCTAGCTAGCCAATAACTAATGATGGATATGAAGAGTCATAACTCCATTCTGTTATCGCTGCAATTTCTATTCAGAATTTAGTCTCATCCTCTATCTCATTACACAAAAGTAATTGTTTTTTGTGGATATGATCAGAAAAATATAAATCGCTCATTCATCTAAAAATTGAAATTTTCCAATCGAATTTCTATAGTTATACCAGTATAACATAGTTGGATAAACCCACCGATCAATATTATTCAAGTGAAATAATTTTATTATTAAACGAAATTCCAAATTAAATGCTGTAATTCACCCCGAAGACTTCTGCTACTGCAAATATTGACAACAGGGTAAACAGCTAGATGGAAATTCTATGAGTGCTACTATTCAAAAATCATTTGTCAGCACGGGAATTATTCAAAAGTTTTCAATGATTTTACCATTGTTCTAAAATACATGATACAGTAACTACTATAATCTATAAAAAAAATGCACATTACCTCAGAGAGCAAGTTGAAAATATTCATGAGAATAGAAAATTTTATTTTCCAGGTTAATATCCATCTAAAAATAATTAAAAAGTAATTTCATTTAAAACAAAACCATACAAACTCTAAAACAGAATTACCTGTGTTTTTGTAGTTATATAAGATTTTACCTTACATTGGGAAGGATTTCTGGAGGAAACTGATTGGAGGAGGGTTATTGGTGGAAAACTCTTACTGGGTATGAGGTGGTAGACCTCAACTGCGCGTGTGTTAAGTGTAAGAGAGAAAGAGTAGATTGGATTGTGCGTGAGTGTGAGAGAGGGAATGTATTGTGCGTGTGTGATCGCTAGAGCTAGGTTATTTTTGAATCGAGAGGTGAAGAGGCCTTACTGCCAGCATTATAAAATAAGCTGGCACTTTCCCCAATGCTAGTTGTGTGTTTGTTGAACGCGCTCAAGGATTGTTTGAAAAGTTGCCCTTCACCTCTAAGGACTACTAAGCATTTGCAGTTTGTTCACAGGAGAAAAATGGTGTGGCCTTCACAACACGATATTCCACCCCAGGAGGTATGAAACCTTTTAGGAGTGTCTGCTTGAAAACGATGCACTTTTTTAGTTTGCTTAGTTTGACCGGTGTGGAAATTTTCGGTTTATCGCTTATCTGTCTAATCACAAATCAGTTTCTTTAATTATTGCTTCAAAACACGATTTTCCTAAACTCTCAACCTTTCTGTCATCTTCTGTTCTACTAAATCTACTCTACTTATCCTTTCACCTTCTCAGGAATCTTAATATCTACTCCCTCAATCTCTCAATCTGACTGGTTAGTCCCAGTAGGAATAAACCTTTTTGGCCTCCAACTTCTTTTATATCTCTCCCTATTTTCATTTGTAGAAATCTCTTTTAATGTCGTATTGAACAATTCTCTTAGAATTATGAAACTTGGACAAACTCTGTTAGTCATCTATTTCTTATTACTTTCAGATTAGTGGTAGCAGTTTTTCAATAGATTCCCTTTGTATTATCTTTTAAATAACCTGTAATCTTAAAACAAATTTATGTATGCATTGATAGATACAATATCATTCTCATTATTATGAATAATTGGGAAAGGAATAACAAACAAGCTTGAAGCCCAAAACCGTTCCTTTCCCAAATTTGGATAGAAATTGTTCAAAAATAGGTATGTTTATCATAATTTTTGTCCAATTTTGAGTCCAAAATATATATAAAAACTAGGAATTTAGATAAGTTGAAAACCAAATTTAACGAAGTTTAGAGAGCTATTTATAATGTAAATTCATCAACAGTGGATGTATGAATTTAATTAAAAATTATGTATAAAAAATTTTGTTTTATCTGCTTCAACTGACTCCCTTCAAACCTATCAATTCAAACTACTAATAAATATTACTATCACTACTTCTAATAATAAATAATTTGACAGACTATCTCTTAATCATTTTCTAATCCCTAGAAAAATTATGAAGTTGAACTTAATCTTATGTAATGTATAATAGTACTGTACATATTATATTCAGTTACTATAGTTCATACCACATTCTCATGCACTGCTTGAATCCAAACACCAGTCACGAATTCACGAAGACTTCTCTAAAATTTGTCACCTATTTTTTATCGCACCTTTGACGTTATCTTCCAATGTCTTCTTTGCTGCTACTTTTGCACGGCTTTATCTCCATACAGCTTGAAATTCCATTGAAAAGCATGGAAAGCTGTGTGTTGTAGAAGAATATAGTTGCATTCCAAACTATATTATTAGAATATTTATTGTAGTTTGTATCATCTCCTTGCATTTATTCAGGGCTCAATAATATTAGAAGAAACAACCTGTCACAATTATTTATCTAGAGTTCTAAGAGCCTTGAGCTAGTTTTTTGATATTTGAGAAGGAAAACTAGGCATTTTACATGATAATAAACTATCCTCTTATCAAAAAATGGGGCTTTTTGAGGTCTCTTATTATCGAAAGCCTGTAAAATTATCAGAACCCTATGTTTTCACGCTATTTTTGTTTCGATATATATTGAATTAGGCAAGAAATTTGTTCGCACTTCTATATTTAAATAATTTATGCATAATTGTTGAAAAATTGGACGAAAAGTCAGTTCAATAGCTTCAGGGCTTCTTAAATTAGAAATTTATGAATTAAATATAATATATTCTTGCCTGATCCTGATTTCCTGATCAAATTCATAAATTTCTAATTTAAGGAACCCTGAAGCTATTGAACTGACTTTTCGTTCAATTTTTCAACAATTATGCATAAATTATTGAAATTTAGAGGTGCGAACACATTTCTTGCCTAATTCAATACATCGGAACAAAAATAACGTGAAAAAAACATAGGGAGCTGATAATTTTTCAAGCTTCTGATAATAAAAGACCTCAAAAAGCTCCATTTGATAAGAGGATAGTTTATTATCATGAAAATAATAATATTATTTCAGGCAAGAATATTTTGATTTGCATTTTTATATTTCAAAAACTAATGCACAATAATGTTAAAAAAGGGTGTCGAAGATTCAGTTTCAAAGGTTCTCTTGTTAATCAATGAGAAATTCATTCATAAGTTGCTATCAATCAATCAGTAAAATACCTAACTGGTGAGAGACCAAACTACGTGACTTACTCCATCAGTCACCATCAAATCAATCAATATTCTTATTGTTATCCTTACAATGCATAAAAGCATCCTTATTGATTGATAGATTGATAAGCTTTATGACCTCAATTGATTGTATCTTTGCTGGTAAATCCCATGTCTAGTATCCTCTTTACAGTTATCACACTTGAAATACATTATTTATATTGAGTACGGTAATAATTATCACTACAGCTAGTCGTCATACTTCATGTCAGTTATGTTATGAATGAGTGTCAGTTATGTTATGAATGAACTTATGTTATGAGATACCTTGCTCTACAACAGCATTTACAAGACCGTATTATTCTATAGACATAAGCTACTGTGAATATAGAAGGTAAATGTAAGTTATATTTTTCTTGCAATATTTCTTTGATTTTTCATATTTTGTGGACCACACATCCTCGTAATTTAAATAATTTATTTTGATCAAACTAGTAGTTCTGTGAACAGTAGACCTCACGCAGTATTCTCATCCACAAGTACCTGATTGAAACTATAGACCTTATGGAAATACAGCAATAGACTGGCTTCTCCACACATCTGTGTAATCACTTGTCAGCTTATTTATGATGAATAATTCTATAGTCTGAGTTTTACTCTTTTATTGGCGTATGAAGGAGGCTCCTTTTTCCTTTTATATTATCCTTGAAATGCAAAATTTCCAAAAACCTTGTATATACGTCGACGCGCAATTAAAAAAGGAACATACCTGTCAAATTTCATGGAAATCTATTACCGCGTTTCGCCGTGAATGCGCAACATATAAACATTTAAACATTAAGAGAAATGCCAAACCGTCGACTTGAATCTTAGACCTTAATCTTAGACTCAATTACTGAAATACGAGTAAGTCTCTTTTAGACGTTTTTACGATTATGATTAAGTGATATTAAATCCCGGGTAACAAATTTCCATCTTTTCATAATATCTTACTCAATTACTGAAATACGAGGAAGTCTCTTTTAGACGTTTTTACGATTATGATTAAGTGATATTAAATCCCGGGTAACAAATTTACATCTTTTCATAATATCTTACTATTCTGTTAGGTGATTCGTTATAGAAACAGAAACAAGTTCAGATCTAGACTGTGTTAATTATTACGTCTTTGTCGTTCAATTTTAAAAAATGGAGTCATTATTCAAACTCACAGGTTTCGACTACTCCATGATAATTACTCAGATAATTACTGTTGACCTTGAATAAACGAGTGGGCTGACAGGTGATTTCAAATATTTTTAAGTGTTATACTACTTTCAAGTGTAAAGTAGGCTTACTGCTGCCTGTAATCTGTTTACAAACACATTTTACTGCATCAATAAATAATCAGAAAAAGTTATCGAAAAACTGAAAGCTTCAATAGGCTTAGGGTAACCGTCCACTTGAACCGATCCGTTCGGCCGTTGGATCGGACGAATCTGCCGCCCGTTAATTCGGCCGAATATGGTCGTCCATTGGAACCGTTTACGTCAGTCTAGGTCTAGTTCAGTAGTTGGCTGAACTATTTAATATTGAATAAATATTAATATTCTGTCTTGATTTTATTTCTCTCAGCCCCAATGAGTATGTTATTAGTTTTCTTTTTTTTCTTTTCATGTTTCATTTTATTGGAAGAAAAATTCATAAAATCCTCTTGAACTTGAACTATTTTATTTATTGAAAAATAAATTAAAAAATAAAATAATTGAAAAATAAAATAAATAAATCAATAACGTCTATCTTGATTTTACACTCCATACTCAATAGACCTTTTCAACCTCTTCGTTTCTGCTGTAATGAAAGTTGAAAGTATAAAATGTTATGTATATTTTTTGGGTTATAATTAAACACAAATCTTCCATATAAAATACTTGTAATGTCTTATGAATCCTTCAATTTCATTCATACTTGTTATAGTTGACAGTAACTTTTATAGTTGATCCTTGATGTAAATTATGTCCCTCCTTTTTTAATCCGTCAGTCTGTCTCATGTTTGGTGATTGTTTTGTAAAGAAAGTGCATTTTGTTGCTTTTCAATCCACAACCAATATAATTATAAAGCTGTTATGCTTTTACATTAATTTAATAATTCGCAAAATAGGCTATGCTCTTTTCATTCAAGAGAATGTTTACCTATTGAATGAATAAGACTAAGAAAATGTCAAAAACCACAGATTTATTGATACTTAGAAAGACCGGTTTCGGTTATTACACCATTGTCAATCTCTGATGAATGTCTATACGTTTATGCAGTTTATCAGAGATTGACAATGGTGTAATAACCGAAACCGGTCTTTCTAAGTATCAATAAATCTGTGGTTTTTGAGAATTTCTTAGTCTTTTTCATATATATAAATGTCTATACGTTTATGCAGTTTATCAGAGATTGACAATGGTGTAATAACCGAAACCGGTCTTTCTAAGTATCAATAAATCTTTGGTTTTTGACAATTTCTTAGTCTTTTTCATTCAATATGAATAATTACCATAATATCAACTTCTCAACTACACAAAAAATGTTCACCTATATCAGTGGATGTATTTGTTATGTAACCCTTCAATATTCCTCTTCCAAATTTGAATTAATATCTAAAATGTATTAATTTTAATTGTTTGTTAATTAGATGCCAGGAGTGGCTAGGCCTGGAGATATCAGCAAGAACCACTTGGAGTACATGACTCAGCTTGATGCCACAGGCAATGGTCCCTCCAGGAGGTACAGACTCTCAGGAATCATCTGTACCATGGGTAAGAAATCACTTTTAATACCACCAAGAAAAGTCCAATTATTGGTATTTTGCTGTTGTTTAAGACTGTCCACAGTCCGGGCGCAGCATATACAATTTTCAAGTAATAAATCTTGAATGGTAGCCTATTTGATGTGATCTACAACTGATCTTTTCACCGAAAATGTTTTTAAATTCTTTCACAATTTCGAAATTTATTATTTTTTGTGTATGTAATTGAAAACAGTACGATAATAATATTGACTGTAGTTGATAATAGTCATTGTTTGTATTCTCTATTTAAAGCGAAGATACAACAAACTTGAATATTGTTGTATAATTGTAGTGTAATGAATAGTGTTGTGCGCTGGTCTACCAGAAATGAATAAGTTACCATGCGATCAAAAATTTGTAGTCATACAATTAGGCACTACAATACAGTAACAATAGCGTAAGTAGATATCCTATGGTATAGGGCGTTTATGTCGCAACTTTTACTGTTATCTCAAGCCGATTAATGTGGATTTTTACTGTTTTAACCGGGTAAGAGTGTATGAACTGCACAATATGAGAGACTACCAGCGTCATAAAGCTTCACGGGAAAGAACTACGTGGACTATCGGCTTGAGATAATAGTAAAAGTTGCGACATAAACGCCATATACTATGGGATATCTATTCATGCTATTGTTTATCTATGGTACTACTCACACTAGCGCGACTCAAATCGTACAACTCTAGTCGCGGATACCGGACTTTCCGACTATACAACTTGACTTATTTAAAATTGTGTAATTAACGGCTTATTTTGATCAAACTTTTTCAGTGGTATAAAATGAGTAATTTGACTACCTTTACAACAAATTCCAACGTGTTCTCGTTTATATTCACTCTATTTCATTTTGGATCCTTACCTTCTTTTTATTGAACATGAGCAGGGGTTACCCTTGTTCCGCAAGGGACTGTTTAAAGCACGAATAGATTGAATTTAGTTTTATAGCTCCATACAGATATTAAAATAAAAAGTATCAAAAAAGATCTGGTTTTTATCTTACATAATATTTGTATCACAAATTGAATTAATTTGTTTCAATTATTAAAAGTATAATTATTCATTAATACAAATGAAAATAGCCCTATAACTATCCTCAGTAAATTAAAAATCTTTATGCAAAATTTTCAAGTTAATCAGTTCAGTAGTTCAGACGTGATGATGCGTCAAACATAATTTCCCTATCCTCTACACGTGTATACGTCTTTAAACCAGTTCTTTCCTCTATTATAGTATAGAAGATGATAGATAGATGGATATATCATCCATTTATCTATCATCTTCTATACTATAATAAAGGAAATGAATGAGAATACATTTTGAAAGGTTTGAGATATCGATGTGCGGTTTTCACCATACCTTTTCTTTGGAAATCCTATCGGAATCATGTATCATATGACCACCTTTCAATTAAAAAAAGAAGTTGGATTCAAAATGGCGGAAAAAATTTGGGTGCGACGGAAAACCTGTTTTTATCATTCGAAAAGGTTCCCTTTAGAAAACTAAAATTCATCAAAATTGATTTTTCCTTCAAATTTCACTCATTTTTGAAAAATCAGAACTCAGTACTCATTGGAGATAGGGAGTTCCGAATGATCTAATTTTATTCAGAATTCTGTGATCGAAAAAAAGGCGAGAGCAAATTTTTCTTTCCGATTACGAGATTTGGCAGAAATAGCTGAAAACTCGAAAATGAGCCGAAGATACAAGGTTTTTGGGCCACCCTGTATCTAGCACAAGGAAATTTTGCATGAAGAAATTGGTTCTGGACTTCTCTTATGTACCCAAATAGTATATTAAAAATCAGAACTACAATATAAATTGCAAGCACACCCCTTTTTTCATGTCTATATTGACTGGACTATACAGTTGAAGTGTTGTATAATGTATGTTACCTTAAATTATCCATGCACAAGCCTAGAGCTCATGTGGTAGGTGCAATTCCTTAGCGACGACTCTAGAGCCTTATGGATAGTCGCGGCTAGAGCTGCGTGGCTATAGTCGTCGCGTCTAGCGTACATAACAAAACCTAAAATTCATTCGATTTGATTAATTATATGCTGTTATAGATGTATTAGAATTGTTGGCTACTATATTTCTTTTACGATTCATACCGTATCACATCAAACCTGATTTATTGTAATGTAATGTGTGTTATAAATTTATAATTACAAATTCATTCGATTTGATGAATCATATGCTGTTATAGATGTATTAGAATTGTTGGCTACTATATTTCTTTTACGATTCATACCGTATCACATCAAACCTGCTTAATTGTAATGTAATGTGTGTTTTTTTTTTAATTACAATTTTAATGTATTGTAATTTATTGTAATTGTAATGCTGGATTAATTTGTTTCAGGGTGCGTCGGCCGAAGTGGCTCTGAAGCGGAACGACCCAATCACACTGACCACAGACAAGGCGTACGCCGAGAAGTGCAGCGCCAAGACCCTCTACGTCGACTATGACAACATCACGAAAGTCGTCAAGCCTGGCAACCGCGTCTTCATTGATGATGGTCTCATCTCTCTCATCGTCAAACAGGTCGGTTCACTGTTCTATTTGTAAATAAATCTATAGATTTGTTTTTTATTTATTGTTCCATTCAACAAGAAACAAGTTTACATAAAAACATTATAATACATAAATATAAAGAAATGAGAATTTCAGTACCCTTTTTTTTGAAATATTTTATCACTACATGTTTCGGACATTTATGCCATTTTCAATAAAACTTCTGCAAATGGCATAAATGTCCGAAACATGTAGTGATAAAATATTTCAAAAAAAGGGTACTGAGATTCTTATTTCTTTATGTTTATATTACAAGTAGCCCTATACAGAAAAGAGATAAAACAATTATAATACATATATTTGCATATGCATTGATAGGCCAAGGTTAAAAAAATTACACTTAATATGTCAAATACTAATAGAATCTAGTAAGTTCTGGAGCCACTGACATGCATCTTCTCCAGCATCATGATGATAATAATAGGCTTTTAATTTTTTCCTGCAGGAAAATTCATTTTTCCATTCATTCATTAGGTTGAAACATCACAGTATTTGAATGAAAAACACGCCTAAAACTTCTTCACTAACTGAATTTAATTTATTAAACTGCCCGAAGTAAGATTATGTTTAACACATTAGCAAATTTTCACTTTCACAAGACAAATAGGCTAACTATTTGCAAATAGCTATTTCCAAAAACCATCAATTGATTTACACAGTTCATGCCAATAGCATGTTTATATTTGAATAGACTTTTAAACTAATAGAGTTTTGAGCAAGCAAATAATCCTTTATGTCTAATAATGATCATTCTCACATGAAAGCTATGTGTGGATGGCGAATCCATTTTTTCTGAAGCTTTCCAATATAAAATTAAACATTTAGAGAAAAAAAAACATTTAACTGATATACATTTCTGAACCGAACTGATTTTAATTATAATTTAGAATTTTGAAAGGTTGATATAAACGCCATAAAACCAACTAATAAATATTTTAAAATATTCAAAATCTATAAGAAATTTTCATCTCTACGATGATTCACTAAATGCTCTCCCAGTTCTTGATACACAAATATTGCAGGGACTTCTGCTCAATCAGCTCTAATTTCAGATCAATATTTGTGATTGAGATGCTAGCCACTAACAACAGGTCATGCATGATGAAAATGTGTGTACACACATGTCGTCATACATGTTGTGTCATCAGCGAAAGGCTTCGAACAAAATGTTTTGAGGTTTGGTTTTGGTATCTTCGATTTCTTGTTGCCTATTTCTTCTTCACTACTCTATTTGAGGTTAAATTATTAAAAAATAACTAATAGTGAGTAGGTTTTTGATTTTGTATTCAAATTTTTCAAATAAGTGCAATATTTCTTGAGTTTTTAATTTATTGTGGTTCATTTAGAGTATAAAATCATCATTCAAAACTTTCAAATCATTATTCATGGACCGAAAATCAAGTGACTAAGCAGTGTGTGATTACAGTAGTAGTTCTGTGAACAGTAGACCTCACGTAGTATTCTCATCCACAAGTATCTGATTGAAACTATATAGACCTTACGGAAATACAGCAATAGGCTGGCCTCTCCACACATCTGTGTAATCACTTGTCAGCTGATTTATGATGAATAATAAATTCTATAGTCAGGGGCCTGTTTCATAGAAGTTACAAGTTAGTCCTGTAATACAGGGAATCACCATTCCAATTACATGGTCAATATAGCCGATAAAATCAGCTGTTCCTGTATTACAGGACTTCTAAATTTTTATGAAACAGGCCCCTGATTTTTACTCTAATATTGGCGTATGAAGGAGGCTCCTCTTTCCTTTTATATTATCCTTGAAATGCAAAATTTCCAAAAACCTTGTATATATACGTCGACGCGCAATTAAAAAAGGAACATACCTGTCGAATTTCATGAAACTCTATTACCGCGTTTCGCCGTAAATGCGCAACATATAAACATTTAAACATTAAGAGAAATGCCAAACCGTCGACTCGAATCTTAGACCTCACTTCGCTCGGTCAATAAACTTAACTTTTGGAGAACAACAAAATTTTATTGAAATTTTTGGAGAGAAATAGTACAGGCTCAGTCTAGTCTTTCCTCCAATGTCATAATTGTATTATGATTAAAGTGTTTTACACAGTAAAATTGTATCATTGTAATTAGTCATTTTCCAGTGATTTAGTTATTGTTATTGGTTGTTTATTTAATGTTACACGATACTAAACATGTTACATGTTACACGATGCCAAACCGTCGACTTGAATCTTAGACCTCACTTCGCTCGGTCAATAAACTTAACTTTTGGAGAACAACAAAATTTTATTGAAATTTTTGGAGAGAAATAGTACAGGCTCAGTCTAGTCTTTCCTCCAATGTCATAATTGTATTATGATTAAAGTGTTTTATACAGTAAAATTGTATCATTGTAATTAGTCATTTTCCAGTGATTTAGTTATTGTTATTGGTTGTTTATTTAATGTTACACGATACTGTCAAACAGGCTTGTTCAAAGCATCTTGCTGATTACAAAACATGCATGATGATCATGAACACACAAGTAATAAAATAATGAAATAATGATTTTATTTATCAGAAAAATTCATAATACAATAATTTGTAATAATACAATACACCAAATAATAACAATACATGTACATTATGCATGTCCAGTCCAGTCGTTAGTGGCCAGCCTCAGGCATTTGCTTCTTGCACAATTGTGTTGCATGTTGTCGGTAACTTGATGAATGAAGTGTGTTGTGACTGTGCCAAGGTGGGAGCCAAGGAAGTGCAGTGTGTAATTGAGAACGGTGGTGACCTGGGCAGTCGCAAGGGCGTGAATCTGCCAGGAGTTCCGGTCGATCTGCCCGCCGTCTCCGAGAAGGACATGTCCGATCTCAAGTTTGGAGTCCAGCAGGGAGTCGACTTCATCTTCGCCTCTTTCATTCGTAATGCCTCGGCTATCACCGATATCAGGAAGATCCTTGGTGAGGCACACTATTATAATTATAATCATGTCATGTCAGAGGCCCTGCAATTGATCAGGTGCGACCTCAAAATTCTTGACACCAAACCTGAGCCAGCCAGGTCACTCCATATTTATTTTGTTTTCATTTTAAATTCGGTTCTTTTTCAAATTTTAGTTATTTTTTCTCATCGTCTTCAAATTCTTTCTCTTTTTTATCATCGTAATTTCACATCTCCTTCACATTTCTCATTTCCATCTACTGCTTCTTATATTTCTTTCCTCTCTAACCTTCCTTTTCCTACTTATTATTCTTATCTTTTTTCTCTTCCATGATTATCATTATTTTTCTCTCTACCAATCACTCTCTTAACCTAGCTCCGCAGTGCAGGCTGTATGCTTGTCTGACAAATAATAGCAGCGTTGGCGGGAATGCGAGCGGCCGCAGTATCATCTTCCACCCAGCAATGGTCGGCGTAGTTCCGCCTAGCGGACAGACGAAAGATCAATCCAGTCGGTTATTTGATCCTTCCAGCCAGGCTCAGCCAAGCAGCCGAGACAATAGAACAATGGAGTGGCGGTCTTATTCGCGTTCATCAGCAGTTTTCTTTCTCACGATTATTTTGATTTTTGTGTGTCAATAATAACTCCAGTCACCAGTAAAAAGTTACCAGAAACGTGGTTCACTACCATATTAATGACTTTTCATGATGATTTTTAATTATTTTAAAACATTGTTGACATTCTGAGCCTTCAGGCTAAACTTGGGGTCACTGAGAACGAATCTACAATCAGAATTTCTCTATCACGAAAAATAACGTGAAGAACCCAGCTGTTGATCTTCCGGCAACTGTTAACAGTCATCCTGCAATGCGGCCGAAACACTTCCAAGCCAGACACCCATCTCATATGACAACAACGCCAAGCTGTGAGAAACCATCCTGCACTGCGGCGCTAGGTTTATATATGAGAAGAACGGTTGAATTCAACTTGCATTCTGTTTAAACGTCCTATTTGATCCAAATAATTTCAAAATACCAAATATACTTAATATTTTCCACTAGATTTATAATACTGATTTTAGTTACAGATTTTAGGTTCTATATGATTTTAGTCACAACCATTAATTCTCCCGTTCGAAATCCTACTGAAGCTGTACGTCCACTCATCTCTCATCAATCTGATTTCTGATTGAGACATTTTTTTTCTGATTGAAACATTTTTTTGTAACTTGATGCTGTCGATAAATGTCTTAGTGTTGTCGTAGTGAAGTAATCCAATGTAGTGATCTCTAGACTGAATAAATACAAATTATTTTAATGGTTGGTTATTGGCTTTTAAACATACGCTTTTGATGTTTTTTACTACGACGTGCAATTATTCAAGTTTGACTGAAATGGACGCTTGCCGTTCGAAAGTACTCCAGTAAGTAAGTAAACTGAGTACTTATATGTACTGTACTATATTAATTTCTCATATGTGAATTGTTATTTTAATTATGTGTAAATTGTAGTATGTAGTAGGTGTAGTGTTTGACTATGATAGTTAAGTTTTTCAACTTGTAATTTTTTAATGAATAATGACGATTGTCTCAACATATTGTATGTTTCATGACAATAAACGATAATTTGATTTGAAACAAAATTTCTTATTCACATGAATAATTGACTGCACATTTTTCTAAAAACATCATAACCGTGTGTTAATGCATCGCATCTCGGAATGGATCGAGAAACCATTGATTTCTATCTTATTCATATTTATTTCACTGGGCAATTCGAGACACTTTTGAGATTTCCCACACAATTCGAGGATGAGATAAATGTGTTAATGCATCGCATCTCGGAATGGATCGAGACCATTGGTTTCTATCTTATTCGTATTTATTTTACTGAGCAATTCAAGACACTTTGAGATTTCCCACACAATTCGAGGATGAGATAAATGTGTTAATGCATCGCATCTCGGAATGGATCGAGAAACCATTGGTTTCTATCTTATTCGTATTTATTTCACTGAACAATTCGAGACACTTTTAAGATTTCCCATACAATTCGAGGATGAGATAAATGTGTTAGTGTATCGCATCTCGGAATGGATCGAGAAACCATTGGTTTCTATCTTATTCGTATTTATTTCACTGAGCAATTCGAGACACTTTTGAGATTTCCCACACAATTCGAGGATGAAATAAATGTGTTAATGCATCGCATCTCGGAATGGATCGAGAAACCATTTGTTTCTATCTTATTCGTATTTATTTCACTGAGCAATTCGAGACACTTTTGAGATTTCCCACACAGTTCGAGGATGAGATTTAATTTATGTTGATTATTTTTGAACAGGCGAGGAAGGCAAGAACATCAAGATCATTGCGAAGATCGAGAACCAGCAGGGCATGCAGAATCTGGATGAGATCATTGAGGCCGCTGACGGCATCATGGTGGCTCGTGGTGACCTTGGCATTGAAATTCCCCCGGAGAAGGTCTTCCTCGCTCAGAAGGCTATGATCGCCAAGTGCAACAAGGTTAGTACTATCATAGAGGAAAAATAGCGTAAGTAGATATCCCATGGTATAGGGCGTTTATGTCGCAACTTATACTGTTACCTCAAGCCGATAGTCCACCTATTTCTTTACTATGAAGCTATGTGACGCTGGGGGTCGATGTCAAACGAGGCAAACGACAGAAGAGTCCTGCGACAGTCGAGACCAGCGACGGTAGAGACCGGCGACATTCGAGGCCAGCGACGGCAGAGGACTCCTGAAAAAGTGGCCTCAAATGTCGCCTGCGTTAGGCGACAGTTGAGGCCACTCTAATTTTTGTACAGCCCCGACAGTCGAGACCTGCAACGGCAGAGGACTCCTGAAAAAGTGGCCTGCGTTAGGCGACAGTTGAGGCCACTCTAATTTTTGTACAGCCTCGACAGTCGAGACCTGCGATGGCAGAGGACTCCTCCAATTGAGTTTCGTCAACAAAGGTGGTCAAGTCATATACATTCCAGTACTTGGATGATGATCCCTAAACATATTTTTAAGTAATGGGAATCCATTACTACTGCATTATGCCTCCTTCATTGACAAATATAAATATTTATCCATCTTCTATCCATCTATAAGACGAGATGGTGTCTGTCTTTCTGTCTGTTTGTATGTGAGCTCATCACGCTTGAAATACTTGACTGATTAAGCTGTAATTCTTCACAAAGATGATCGTTCTGAAAATCCTTCAAGGATAAGCACTATCTACCTTCAAAGTTCATATGCTTTTTTTATGAAGGAAGTTTCCATTATTTAGTTTTCAACAAATCAGAAGTTATAATCATTATAAAATGTATTTTGTCTGGAATCGCAGTAGGATTGTGTCCTCAACTGTCGCCTGCTGCAAGCGAGTCTCTAATTTTTGTACAGGCCCGACAGTCGAGACCAGCGACATTCGAGGCCAGCGGCGGCAGAGGACTCCTGGAAAAGAGGCCTCAAATGTCGCCTGCGTTAGGCGACAGTTGAGGCCACTCTAATTTTTGTACAGCCCCGACAGTCGAGACCTACGACGGGAGAGGACTCCTGAAAAAGTAGCCTCAAATGTCGCCTGCGTTAGGCGACAGTTGAGGCCACTCTAATTTTCGTACACTCCCGACAGTCGAGGCCTACGACCGTAGAGGACTGTATAACAGTCCTCTACGGTCGTAGGCCTCGAATGTCGTCGGTCTCGACTGTCGCGCCCCCGACGCTGGTAGTCTCTCACATTGTGCCGTTCATACACTCTCACCCGGCCAAAACAGTAAAAATCTATAATAATCGTCAGTAATCGGCTTGAGATAACAGTAGAAGTTGCGACATAAACGCCCTATACCATGGGATATCTACTTACGCTTTTTTTTCTCTATGGTACTATTAAAGATATTAGTAAAAGTTGACAATTCAGTTGGTATTATCATTGCAGATTCTTCATAATTTGATTATTCAAGAATATTTTATTCTACGTAGGATACTGGGACCGGTTAGAGAAGAAGATGGTTATAGAAGGAGATACAATCAGGAACTCTATACCATTTTCAGGGAACCTGACATTATTGGTGTAATTAAAGGAAATGGAATAAGATGGGCAGGACATGTCCAGAGAATGGATCCGGCAAGGGCACCAAAGAATGTACTGTACTGCATAGTACAAGGAAAAAGGAAAGTGGGACGCCCAAAACTCAGATGGCTGGATGAACTGGAGAAGGACTTGAGAGAGCTGGGAATACGACGATGGAAGACGACTGCACTGAATAGAGAGAGGAGGAGACTGATTGTAGAGCAGGCCAAAACTCGACTATCGGGTTGTAGTGCCACATAATTATGAATGATGATGATGAAGAATTGAATTATTTTCAAGGAATTCTTGAATGAATGAACCTTAAGTTTTACTATCGTTTTACCAGAATGCACAAGTGACACAATAATAATTATAAATAGGCCTATAGCAACTCACTTAATTACACTGAAAAACCAGCAAAGCTGCTGACAAAACAGGAAACAGCAAACATTGCTTGACTTGATAAATAATCGTAGCTTATATGCTTTTTGTAATCGACATATGTCTTTATTCTGAATAAACTCCTCTGTTCGTGTTGTACCCTCGACCAGAGGAATTATTATTATTTTTATAATGTGGATTGGTGGTTGGCCAGCGCTGGTCTTCACTGGCCTTCATTTGCCTCTGCTGGACAAAAGTTGGAGCGATGGCCAACGAAGGCCAATTAAGGCCAGCGCTGGCCAACCACCCATCCACACTCTGGCACTGTTGTTCGCCATTTGTACACATTGGGCCAATATGTGGATGCGACATAACATTCAAGTTTATTGATTTTTTGCATAACAATCGTCATTACAACGCTCAAAAACTATTACTACTACTTTTAAACTCACTACAATTGAGGGGGTCAGAATACAAGGGGTCCAAGTGACATTTTTCATTTTTTTGAGTTAGCTACAGTAATCGATAGCTGAAAGTGGTAAAAATCTAGTATACAAGAGGTATAAGCGTAACAGCTTAACCCATCAGCTGAAATCTGATATAAAATTTTTAAACTACATTTTCAAACAATTGTTTATTTGATTAAACAAGGGGTCCAAGTGACTTGGATCACTACCTCCGTAAGCAAAGCCATGTGACGTCAGCACAGGTAGGGCTCCTACACCAATAAAAATTTGTTGATTCCAGCTGATCTATATCAGCTAGTGTTTTTATTGGTGTAGGAGCCCTACCTATGCTGACGTTACCATCAACCACCTGTCATGCACTATGGCTTTGTTTACGGAGGTAGTGCTTGGATCCCTTGTTTACAGGACAACTGTTGCTCGTATCCATCAAATTAAATTTAACCTTGATTAAGCCATGTCACCAAGCAAAAGATACTTCAAGAACCAATTGGCGAATCAGATAATATTACAATGAGGTAATTGATCATTGTTTAATTGCTGGTAAATTTGATAGATTTATGTGTAGCTAGACAATAGAGTTTTGTCGGTTAAACAAGGGGTACAAGTGATACTTCTTATCACTATTTTGCTGATAATTGAGAAAGGAGAGCAATTTGAGACATGAAACTGTGTGTTTGATTTGGTAAAAGTATACTGAATAGTTATAGGAATAAATGAATATCATTTCTATTTTCATTTCATGAATGAAGAATTAATTAATTTAAGTAAACTTTAGGCTCAATTTTCTCGAAACTAACAATATGTCACTTGGACCCCTTGTATTATGACCCCTTCAATTAGTGTAATGTAATTTACTTAATTTTATTTATTTATTTCATCATTCAGAATTACACACCTTTCAGAAGAGTACCACAGACTCCAACCCAAAACGGTAATATTAATAATCAAGTAAACAGAGTGAGTCATATATGGGAACCCGTCAATAAGAAGGAGATTATTGTAGATATAATACTGTAACTTTCAGGATAAGTTATGGTCGAATACTCTACCTTTTGACGTACAACTGAATTTCAACCCCTCATAAGGGGGTGACTTAGGGGTTGTAACTCGAATATTTTAAATGTAAACACCCATTGTGTGGTAAATCATTTTAAAGGCCTTTTCAAAACAAGAAAGACGGCATCAATAGAAATGGTCTATGACACTTGTATCCAAAATGGCGGCTGTTTCAACTTTATCAATCATTTCTTAAAAAACTAAAACTTCAATCAGCCGCCATTATGGATACAAGTGTAACAGACCATTTTTATTGATTGATGTCATCTTTCTTGTTTTAGTAAGTCCTTTAAAATGATGTAACACACACAAATGGGTGTTTACTTTTAAAATATTCAAGTTACAACCTCTAAGTCGCCCGCTTATGAGGGGTTGAAATTCAGTTGTACGTCGAAAGGTAGAGTATTTGACCAATAACTTATCCTGATAGTTACAGTATTATATCTACAACAGTCTCCAACTTATTGAAGGGTTCCCATACATATGACTAACTCTGTACATTGTAACATACATGACTAAAGAACTGTAATCTAATCTACAATTCTAAAACTAACTTGAGTGTAAGGCTCAACTCGCACTACCTTGACTCGAATCGTACGACTCCAGTCGAGAATACCCCAGTCTCTTGACCTTACGACTTTCTAGCTCATTGTCACTACTTCAGTTCCATGCTTCTCCATTTTCTAACCATACTTTATTAAAAATATAAGATCTAATTCGTCACTAATTTGCATGTAAAAAATGTATTACTAGTAGATCTGTGAACAGTAGACCTCACGCAGTATTCTCATCCACAATTACCTGATTGAAACTATAGACCTTATGGAAATACAGCAATAGACTGGCTTCTCCACACATCTGTGTAATCACTTGTCAGCTGATTTATGATGAATAATTCTGTAGTCTGATTTTCACTCTAATATAGGCGTATGAAGGAGGCTCCTCTTTCCTTTTATATTAGGCTTTTATATTAGGATGTCAGGCAGAATAAAGAATTTGAATTTGAAATTATCCTTGAAATGCAAAATTTCCAAAAACCTTGTATATACGTCGACGCGCAATTAAAAAGGTAACATACCTGTCAAATTTCATGAAAATATATTACCGCGTTTCGCCGTAAATGCGCAACATATATACATTTAAACATTAAGAAAAATACCAAACCGTCGATTTGAATCTTAGACCTCACTTCGCTCGGCCAATAATTATGAATATTATGAATATATTGTCTTTTCTAATTCCTATTATTGTCATATCTAAAATGATAAAACATCACTTTCATGAAACATAACCTCACTTTCATTAAAAATGCACGGTACGACGCAACTCAAGTCGAGACTCGACCAACATGTCGAGTCGACGCTCGACTCAGTGTCACAGTCGTGAGGTTGCGGAGACTAGAATCGACTGGTATGAGTGTCACCATTTGAAAACACATGCTGCGTCGAGTAGAGAGTCGAGTCTCTTCTCGACTTGAGTCGCTAAAGTGTGAGTTGAGCCTAAATTAAACACTTTTGTTGTTTGTTTGCGTAGGTGGGCAAACCAGTGATCTGCGCCACACAGATGTTGGAGTCGATGGTGAAGAAGCCCCGCGCCACACGTGCCGAGTCATCCGACGTGGCCAACGCCATCTTGGACGGCGCCGACTGTGTCATGCTGTCCGGCGAGACGGCCAAGGGAGAGTACCCGCTCGAGTGTGTCAAGACAATGGCCGACATCTGCAAAGAAGCTGAGTCTGCCGTCTGGCACAAGCAGCTCTACATCGACCTTACCTCTGAGGTTAGTAGGTTGACATATAGTCCGAGTCCTGTAGATTTGCCTATCGGCGGAGGGCTACTATTGTTAGGCCCACGTTATAATGACAGTGTTTAATTATCAATGGCATTGCTATCCTTGTCTATCATTCAACAATGATATAATAATATAAATAAATAGCTTCATTTTCTAATTAATTGTGATTGATTTAATTCAATTTAGAAGTATTTTTTCAATTTAAAAATTATTTTTGTGTGTTTTGAATTGTAAATTAAGTGTGTAATTGAAGAATGTTAAGTGACACATAACCTAGCTACATTTGGACTGTTGTATAAATTAGAATTGGAACCGTTCTGGGCTTATAAGCCTGTGCTACTTTTCTGTAAGTTGTGTAATTCTGAATGATTAAATAAATAAACAAAGCTGATAGCGCTATCTCATCCTCGCTTTGCTCTGTTGCCAGATCGTCTTTTAACAATGTAGAATTAATTAATTAACAAAATATTTCAACCTTATTATGAAAATTCATTATTAAATTATTGAAAAATATAATTTATTGCTTAATAAAATACAATTGATTATTTTAAATGAGAATGAACAGTTAGTATTACATCAATAAACCTGTATCAGCTACCATCTATAGCTGACATTGACAAGACAGAGTTTTTCATTGACAGACAAGGCAAGGCAACGTTTTTCTCCTATCTTTCTCCACTGCCATTATAACTTGGACCTCACTATAGACTACAATACGACCAGTTCAAAAAAATCCTAAATTTCTGAAAATGTATCTTTCCATAAGCAACAGATGCTCTTTTGAATCTTCTCGAAAGCAACGTGTTGCTTCCGAAAAGACACACAAGGTGCTTCAATGTATTCTTTTTAAGCAACATATGCTTTTTTGTATCTTTTCAAAAGCAACGTGTTGCATCTGAAAAGATACACTAGGAGCTTCATTGTATCTTTCCATAAGCAGCAGATGCTCTCTTGTATCTTCTCGGAAGCAATATGTTGCATCTGAAAAGATACACTAGGAGCTTTAATGTATCTTTCCATAAGCAACAGATGGTCTTTTGCATCTGTCAAATTCAATTGAATTTGTATCTTCTCAAAAGCAACGTGTTGCATCCGATAAGATACACAAGGAGCTTTGATAAATTTATCTTTCCATAAACAACACGCATTATGCTCTTTTGTATCTTCTTGAAAGCAACGTGTTGCTTCCGAAAAGATACACAAAGAGCTTCAATGTATCTTTTTATAAGCAACATATGCTTTTTTGTATCTTCTCAAAAGCAACGTGTTGCATCCGATAAGATACACAAGGAGCTTTGATAAATTTATCTTTCCATAAGCAACAGATGCTCTTTTGTATCTTCTCGACAACAACGTGTTGCATCCGAGAAGATACATAAGGAGCTTCAATGTATCTTTTTATAAGCAACATAAGCTTTTTGTATCTTCTCAAAAGCAACGTGTTACATCCGAAAAGATGCACAAGGAAATTTTTGGCGCTACGTCCTTTTAGCACAACACAGCCTATCAGCTGAGATTCGTTCAACATGCTCTTTCCATTGCTGGTGATAAGTTACAACTCTCATTCATTAAGAATTTCTTTGTGTAGGGAGCCTCCTTTAAAAGGGAGCTGAGACTCCTTCAAGGAAGCTCTGTAGGGAGCTTCCTCCATCTAGGGATCTAGGGTCTCTGAAGCCTGATGTTTTCCCAAAGCCGTGAATATTAACCCGCGAACCATGCCTTGCATGTATGCTGTTTCAGAGTCACAGAGGCAAAGCTACAAAACGCGAACTGTAAATTATATTGAATCTCACCATAAAGAAAATATAGCATGTTTGAGACGATATCCCATGATATAGATAGTTTATGTTCAAAATTTCACTCTTAACTCAATCCGATTACTGTCGACTACTGTCTATTACTGTATTACTGTTTTGTTGGGGTGAGAGTGTAAGAACGGTACAGTCTGAGAGAATACCATCGTGCAGCGTCACATAGCTTCACGAAAAACAACTACTAGGACTATCGGCTTTATTTATTTTTTAATTTTTATTATTTATTCATTTTATTTACAAATAACACTAATTTTAATGCAAATGACACTAATGTAATTACATTGGTAGATAAAATAATAAGGTAGTCCTTGTGCTATTTTTCTTCCAAATTTATAGGTGACAAAATCCAAGATAAGATTAGAATTTTAACTTCTACAATTTTATAAAATTTTAGTCCAAATATACATGAAAATTGAAGTTGCTTTCCATGACGAAACACTATATAATAACTGATGAAGCTCCT
This sequence comes from Nilaparvata lugens, assembly GCF_014356525.2. NCBI lineage: Eukaryota > Metazoa > Arthropoda > Insecta > Hemiptera > Delphacidae > Nilaparvata > Nilaparvata lugens. The sequence continues at coordinate 8,430,059 of NC_052511.1, forward strand.
CTTCAGGAGTGAAATGCATTCCTCAATACTCCAACAAAAGTAAGTGTTTTTTTTCAAATATTTACAAGTAACACAGTGTCAGAACTTCAACAAAGTTATACATGAAAACTTTAATTTTGGAATTTGATGGCTTGAATTAATAATTTGATCAGAAATATTCCACTCAATTACCACTTGTAACGAATAAAATTGAGTTATGAAAAAAAAATTGGAACCATTGAAGAAACGCAAACTTGTAAACACTAAAGCTCAGCTGACTTTAGTTAACAGTGCAATTTGGAACATGACAAGTAGCTTTAACTTTTCAAAAGTAGCTCTAACGGCGTGTGGTGAAATCCGATTTTTCCTCCACCTACTGTCTAAAGTACTTACTTTACTCCCTGAAACCTAGTACTAAAGTGTCACTTTTTCGCTCTCGGTAGTAAAAAACAGAAAAACTCCCTAGGGAGTAAAAGTGACTCCATTTAAATAACATGGGGAGCATCTCTATTTTGAAACTTACATTGTAATAGGTTAGAAGGTCTAAGCACAGATGAGAAAGCATAATAGAGGTGTCTGTCATTGAGTCAACTGAATTCAATACCACAACCAGAAATTTGATTAACTCATGAAATATATGTTTGTATGTTAATTATTATATTCTTAATATTAGTAGACGATAAAAATTTATACAATTTTTAAAATATTTTATTCTATTCAAAATACCAGCCAACAAATATTTTTGATCTGCAATTCAAATCTGAACCGCGTGATCTGGAGTCAGCCATTTTTGGTAGCTGCTCAGCTGATATAATTGTTACAACTTTTGCCGATAGATAGCGCAATCGGCAGTGCCAATCAGACGACCGGTTTTTAGGTTTTAGATTTAGGTTATGTTGTTAGGAATCATTGTCACCAATACGTAAGTTATTAGAATGATTTTATTTGCAGTTTCTATAAAAAATGTAGATGGAGGAAAAATGTTGTGTACATCACGAGCGAAAAATACATTTTCTCCCTCAGGAAAATTCCTGCCCTTTGCTTCGCCTCGGGCTTCAAACTTTTTCCCACAGGGAGAAAAAGTCGTACTTTTCACTCTAGATATACAAATAACTATTGTCAGTTATTGGGTGACTACAGTTTACGGCGCTTTAGTCCCTGGTTGAAATCCAGTCTTAAGAAATCCTCTCTTAAGATCTCTTTTCATTAATATCATTTGAGATCAATTGATCTTGAGATTCATTAATTTCAATTGTTTTGTGTGTATGTGTGTACAGATCCCAGCGCCAATAGACGCTACGCACGCGGTGGCAGTGGCAACAGTTGACGCAGCCAGCAAGTGCCACGCATCGGCCATTGTGGTGATCACGACGACAGGGAGGTCTGCCCACCTGGTGGCCAAGTACCGCCCCCCCTGTCCCATCATCGCCATCACTCGGCAAGCGCAGGTCGCCCGCCAAATGCATGTCTACCGCGGTGTCCTGCCTCTGCTCTATGACGGTAATTATTCACATCAAATCATAAACTAGATGAACTCATAGAGAAACAATAGCATGACTAGATATCCCATGGTATAGGGCATTTATGTCGCAACTCTCACTGTTATCTCAAGCCGATAGTTCATGTAATTCTTTCCCGTGAAGCTGTGTGACACTGGTAGTCTCTCATATTGTGCCGTTCATACACTCTCACCCCAACAAAACAGTAAAATTCGACAATAATCAACAGTAATCGGCTTGAGATAACAGTAAAAGTTGCGACATAAACACCATATACCATGGGATATCTACTTACGCTATTGTTTCTCTATGATGAACTCAAGCTGACGAAATTAGAACTAGATAAACTGAAAACTTGTCGAATTGACAACTCGAAGTAGTGAGAGTAAACAAACTGAAAACATGACGAACGATAACTTGACGTAATAAGAACTTGACAAACTGAAATTAGAAATTGACAAATTGATACTCTGACATACTGAATACTTGACGTACTGAAATCTTGACTAACTGAAAAATTGATGGAATTATAGCTTGACGAAATGAAAACTTGAAAAAACTGAAAACTTGCTGAACTGTTTGGCGAATCATCTGATTGCCACCTGTGATGTTTTCAACTCGTGTAGTTTGTTTATCACTTGTAACAGTTTATTTCAATATTTATCCAGAGTTCAATTTTGTCATTGCAACATTAAAATTATTTCATCATTTATTTAGTTCCATTTAATCAATTTCAACATAGGAAATCCTCAAATTATATTCCTATAACTGTAAACATGAGTAAGTGAGAACTGGACAAACTGAAAACTTGGTGTGATGATAACTTGACAAAATGATAATTAGACACACTGAAAACTCGACGAACTGATAACTATACAAACTGAAAACTTGACAAAATGTGAACTAGACAAACTGAAAACTTGATGAACTAAAAGCTCAATTAACTGAAACCGACGAAATGAGAACTTACCAAACTTGAAACTTGATGAACTGAAACTGAAAAAATGAAATCCTGATGTGCTGAGAACTTGCCAAACTTGAAACTTGATGAACTATAAACTGAAACTATATATCTACCATCCCTCCTATTTCAACACAACAGATCCCACATAACATACATCAATCAAACACTATTCAACAAGGAAGTCTGCTAACCTGTACGGACACAATACAATAAGGAATTCCCTAAGTGTTTTTTTGAACTCCTTCAAGCCATCAATTTCTCTTATGTGAGATGGGATTGAATTAAATATTTTCATTCCCATATATAACGGGCCACTCTCCAGCAGGCTTAGTCTGTGATGTGGGTAAACAAAACCTCTAAATCGAGTATTATGGGGATGACTCACCTGGTTCTCCTCATAAATTCGTCTATTTTTAAAAACGAAGATTGCTAAATCTAATATATAAATAGCAGGAGCCGTCAGCAATCTCTTTTCTTTAAAATAAGGTCTGCAAGAGCGCATTGTATTAATCTTATAAATTATCCTAATGGCTTTCTTCTGCAGTATGAATATTCCATTATTCCCTATACTTTTTCCCCAAAAAATAACTCCATATCTCATAACTGACAGAAAATAAGCATGATATACAAAAAGAACAGTTTTTTCACTCCCTACTCTAGCCATTACTCTTAATGCAAACAAGGCTCTATTCAATTTACCAGTGACATGAGACCACCATCAGACCCAAGAATGTCGTGCAATCAGAAGTTTCAACTCTACTTTGAGTATTCAAGTTTATTCCAAAACTTTTATAGTCTCTACTGAAGGGAATTACTTTAGTTTTTTTGCAGTTCAAACTAAGACTATTCTGAACAAACCACGAATGTAATTCAGCAAGACACCTCTCAGCCTCTCTTATCAAACATTCACTGTTAATAATGGTGATTAAAGCTGTAGTGTCGTCCGCAAAAAGAGAGAGTTTGAAATTGACGTGACTCTCGATGTCATTAACATAGACCAGGTATAAGACGGGACCCAATATTGAACCCTGCGGTACTCCCTGAAACATAGGTATATGAACTGAAACTGAAGCAATGAAAACTTGAGGGAGGGATTTCTGCACTTAAACATTTTAAACATTGCTCTGTAGAACTATTATGACCGGTTTCACCAAGCTAGGTCAATATTTGAACATGGTCAAGCCACTTAACAAATTTGCAATGGATTTATCGATAGTAAATATCGCTCTAGAAGTCATATGTTCCAGTGAACTCGTAAACTGTACCCCGTACCTGATTTGACAATGTTCAAAAATGTTTTGACCGAGCTTGGTGAAACCGAACATCAAATTCAATTAATTTTTTTATTGTGATTGATCTAATTAGTGTTTTTGTTTGGTGGCGCCGGCGCACAGGTGCACAGCAAGCTGATTGGCTGAAGGACGTCGACGCACGCGTGCAGTTCGGTCTGTCGTTCGCCAAGAACCGTGGCTTCGTGAAAGCCAACGACCCGGTCGTCATCGTCACCGGCTGGAAGCAGGGTATCGGCTACACAAACACCATGCGCATTGTGTAAGTTGCAATCCAAAAGTCACCCAAATGGCACAGCTCGTTACAGAGCCATAGCTATAGTGAGGTTCACGTATCTCTTCAGATGCAACACATTGCTTCCGAGAAGATACAAGAGAGCATCTGTTGCTTATAAAAAGATACATTGAAGCACCTTGTGTGTCTTTTCGGAAGCAACACGTTGCTTTCGAGAAGATTCAAAAGAGCATCTGTTGCTTATGGAAAGATACATTTTCAGAAATTTAGGATTTTTTTGAACGGATAGTATTGTAGTCTATAGTGAGGTCCACGTTATAATGGCAGTGGAGAAAGATAGTAGAAAAACGTTGCCGAACCTCTGTCTTGTTAATGCCTTCAATGACAGTAGCTGATACCGGTTTATTGATGTAATAGTAACTGTTCATTCTCGTTTAAAATAATAAATTATATTTCATTAAGCAAGAAACGATATTTTTCAATAAATTCGGAATGAATTTTCATAACTAAGATTGTATTTTGTTAATTAATTACCATATTAATTCTACATCGTTAAAATACGATCTGGCAACAGAGCAAAGCGAGAAAGTGATAGCGCTATCCGCTTTGTTGAATGATAGACAAGGATAGCAATGCCATTCCTAATAAAAAAAAGTAAATTCGTATGGCTTTTGTTGGTGGGGAGTCCCTTGCGGGAAGGTCCCACCGCCTGAATATATAATTTAAGCCGTCAATGGGCCTTACGACTGTCATACTTCAGCCGGGACCGACAGTTAACGTGCCATTCCTAATTAAACACTGCCATTATAACGTGGACCTCACTATAGTTCTATCATATCACTATACACACGATATTAAGCTGGTTTCTGGGCTAAATCACTTGCTTTATCATGGGTTGTCGGTGCTTCTAATTTGGGTAAGATCTCATCAATTTAAATGTTCTATTAAGGTACAATTCCTTAACAATGACTAGAGCAATTTATAGGTTCACATAACCTATAAATTCATTAGATATGAATCGTAGAAGCAATATAGTATCCACTTCCAGCTCATCTGCCGCCATAACGTTCATACAACATGAAAATCCAGTAAATCATCGAATCTTATGATTGATTATGTGCTCTAGCCGCGCGTTTCAACTCGTCGCTAATGCCTACTAGTCTACATGTTGGGCCAATAATCAATAAGCAATTGTGAGATTGATTGATTGATTGATTGATTTATTTGAGAATAGGTTAAGGAGAAATTGTCCTATTGATTTCTTCTTGATGTTAATGAAGAAGAAGCCTATACATAACCTATAAGCAATTGTGAGATTGCCTAACCTATTCTCAAATCAATCAATCAATCTCACAATTGCTTATAGGTTATGTATAGTCTTCTTCTTCATTAACATCAAGAAGCTATCAATCGGACAACTTCTTCCTAACCTATTCTCAAATCAATCAATCAAACTCACAATTGCTTATAGGTTATGTATAGGTTTCTTCTTCATTAACATCCAGAAGCAATCAATAGGACAACTTCTCCCTAACCTATTCTCAAATCAATCAATCAATTGCTTATAGGTTATGTATAGGCATCTTCTTCATTAACATCAAGAAGCAATCAATAGGACAACTTCTCCCTAACCTATTCTCAAATCAATCAATCAATCAATCTCACAATTGCTTATAGGTTATGTATAGGCTTCTTCTTCATTAACATCAAGAAGCAATCAATAGGACAACTTCTCCCTAACCTATTCTCAAATCAATCAATCTCACAATTGCTTATAGGTTATGTATAGGCTTCTTCTTCATTAACATCAAGAGGCAATCAATAGGACAACTTCTCCCTAACCTATTCTCAAATAAATCAATCAATCTCACAATTGCTTATAGGTTATGTATAGGCTTCTTCTTCATTAACATCAAGAGGCAATAAATAGGACAACATCTCCCTAACCTATTCTCAAATAAATCAATCAATCTCACAATTGCTTATAGGTTATGTATGGGCTTCTTCTTCATTAACATCAAGAAGCAATCAATCGGACAACTTCTCCCTAACCTATTCTCAAATCAATCAATCAATCTCACAATTGCTTATAGGTTATGTATAGGCATCTTCTTCATTGATTTGAGAATAGGTTAGGGAGAAGTTGTTCGATTGATTGCTTCTTGATGTTAATGAAGAAGAAGCCTATACATAACCTATAAGCAATTGTGAGATTGATTGATTGATTTGAGAATAAGTTAGGGAGAAGTTGTCCTATTGATTGCTTCCTGATGTTAATGAAGAAGAAGCCTATACATAACCTATAAGCAATTGTGAGATTGATTGATTGATTTGAGAATAGGTTAGGGAGAAGTTGTCCTATTGATTGCTTCTTGATGTTAATGAAGAAGAAGCCAATACATAACCTATAAGGAATTGTGAGATTGATTGATTGATTTGAGAATAGGTTAGGGAGAAGTTGTCCGATTGATAGCTTCTTGATGTTAATGAAGAAGAAGCCTATACATAACCTATAAACAATTGTAGATTGATTGATTGATTTGAGAATAGGTTAGGGAGAAGTTGTCCTATTGATTGCTTCTTGATGTTAATGAAGAAGAAACCTATACATAACCTATAAGCAATTGTGAGATTGATTGATTGATTTGAGAATAGGTTAGGGAGAAGTTGTCCTATTGATTGCTTCTTGATGTTAATGAAGAAGAAGCCTATACATAACCTATAAACAATTGTAGATTGATTGATTGATTTGAGAATAGGTTAGGGAGAAGTTGTCCTATTGATTGCTTCTTGATGTTAATGAAGAAGAAGCCTATACATAACCTATAAGCAATTGTGAGATTGATTGATTGATTTGAGAATAGGTTTGGGAGAAGTTGTCCTATTGATTGCTTCTTGATGTTATTGAAGAAGAAGCCTATACACAATCTCAGAGTTGTAGAGTTTACAATACAATCACTTAGTGCCAGAGCATGCTACACTAATGATACTTGACACTACCTTGTTTAAATTTTTTATTTTTTGATTGTATAATATTAGTATTTTAGTATTAGTGTTGACAATTTACTTTCAAATGCGATTATTCCCAAAACATTGATGTATTGATTGATACTAGATTTGTTAGAATGCAGATGGAAATAAATATTGGAAGTTGCATTTTTTCAGATGCTAATTAATGAATAATAATTATTAAACGAAAATCCCAATTAATTGCTGTAAATCACCCCGAAGACTTCTTCTACTGCAAATATTGACGACAGTGTAAACAGCTGAATGGAATTCGTTGAGCGCTACTATACAAAAAAAAATTTTCAGCCCGGGAATCGAACCCGATTAGTAGCGCTCATCGAATTTCCATCTAGCTGTTTACTCTGTTGTCAATATTTGCAGTAGGAAAAGTCATCGGGGTAATTTACAGCATTTAATTGGGATTTTCGTTTAATAATTATTATTCATTAATTAGCATCTGAAAAAATGCAACTTCCAATTTATTTAATAATCATTACAGTATATCAATGTTTTGGGAATAATCCCATTTGAAGGTAGGTTTGAAGGTTTAATAATAATTATTTGTTAGAATAATTGAAAATAATTAGAATGAACAGAAAAGATCTCTTTCTGTTTTTCTTTTATAAAATAGACTGTAGTGAGTATTTTTTTGTATTACAGGGAAAATTCTGAATAAATTCTTAGTTTACTTGGTAATACTTGAAATGAACTATAAATTTTGCTTGCTTATTACCTAATAGTGGAAGGTAAACTTCTATGTTTGTTAAGAAATGTTATCAACTTCTGAAAAGTTTTCAGTTCAGATATTGTTACTGGTGAGATGTTGTGATATCTACCCATAATTAAAACACTGGGATGTTGTTAAAAATATCACCAATTTATTGTAAATAAAAAAATATAAAATTTAAAATAAAAAAATATAAAAAAAACTCTGCCAGTTGATGAATCAAAAACACCAGCTTTCCCTACAAGATTCAAAATCCTGAAAACACAATTATGTAGGTTTAAACTACCCGGACTGTGACAGCCTATAATTGAATTCTCAAGACAGAATCCTTCAGGTAACCAATGCCTTAACTCAACAACTCACTTCACAAACGGTTCAAGTATACGGGCCTCGAAAAAAAAATTCCAAATCTATTTATGTGAAAAACACATGCAGCCTTGATTCAAAGACCAAAAGTCAACTCACTCTTGTTTGTATAGTATGGAGCTAAAACCCATAATATTGCCTTCACGAAACGTGATAAAACACACGTTTCATCTTTGTACATTGGAGATCTTCTCGCTTTATCAATTATATTTAATAATTAAATCCGCGACCAGATTTCCAATTCACAAAATAATATTTCAAAAATTGAATAGGTTCTGATGTCATGTATGACAAATTACAAAGATGTTTCAGCATCAATGGTGTCGACCATACACCAAATAAGTGATATTTTTGACAACACCCCAGTGTTTTCATTAGTTTTCAGTTAATGAATAGATTTTTCCAGATAACTCTATTTGAAAAAGAACGATAAATTTCCATTTATATTAATCACAATTCAACTTTGTTTCAAGTACGGGGCCAGAACTGTTATCTGAATGATCAATCAAAATGAAGATTTGCAACAAAATAAAGTTGTGGAGTATCAAACTCGCATAAAGATGAATAAATGCATCGATTGGCCGAAGATAAATTTTTGGGCTTCACGTAATAAATTTAATCAAAATCCAGAAGTGTTTGATTATTTTTATTTAGTCTTGTTTGAGATAGTATAGGCTACCCAGTTGCACAACATCCGGTTAAATTTTAACCGTGATTAATTTTACGAGAACCCATCAGAGAAGGCGTTTTTGAAAAGACGGCTTCTCTGATTGGTTCTCGTGGAATTACACATGGTTAAAATTTAACCGGTTGTTGTGCAACCGGCACTTTGTTAGAATACTCAATCAGTTTCATCTCAGTATATTTGTTTGTTTATTCTTTATTGATTCATACAATAAGTACATCATCAAAATGATAAAAAATAAGGTAACCTTGTGCTATTCCTCTCCCAAATTTAGATATGGTTACACCATAGAGAAACGATAGCATAAGTAGATATCCCATGGTATAGGGCGTTTATGTCGCAACTTTTACTGTTATCTCAAGCTGATAGTTCATGTAATTCTTTCCCGTGAAGCTGTGTGACACTGGTAGTCTCTCATATTGTGCCGTTCATACACTCTCACCCCAACAAAATAGTACAAATCGACAATAATAGACAGTTATCGGCTTGAGATAACAGTAAAAGTTGCGACATAAACGCCCTATACCATGGGAAATCTACTTGAACTATTATTTCTCTATGGTTACACATAGTCTGAAATAGGTTAAGTCTTGTAGTTGTTCACTTCACAAAATTTTCAGTCCTCAATTATTTTCACAAAGTAGATTTTCAAATTCAGGTAGTATCTGATTAAAAAGTATGTGACTTACACATCTTTGCAGATTAAAATGATCTAGAATCTCTCTGATAATTATTGAAGTGTATTAAAACATCTCAATAATTTATAATTCTATATTCTTAACTTGTCTGTAAGAGAGAGTATGTTGGCAACGGGAGTACTAAGTAGAGAAGGTTTGTATGGAACTGATTGTGAAGAGGACTGTCTAATCCAGCTGAATTGTAGAAAATTGATGTGGGATACATAAATTAATTTATTTGAATACTACTACTAACAATACTTTATAATTTATATTTTTTTCAGAATTAAATAAAATATTATAGTATACACATTGCTGTATATCATAATCATAATACATTTTATTATAATATTAGTAAATGAAAAAATTAATATCTTTTGTTGGAATCTTCAACTATTTTTTTCTTGTACCAGGTATTTCGATGTAAATTCCGCTAACATAATAGCAAATTGAAACGATTTATCACCAAAAGGTACTTCTTAATTTTTAAAGAGTGTGTCTGTACTTTTGTTTTTTAGATTGATTGATGTTTTGCGATTGATTTTTCTTTCTACATTTTAATAGATTACGATCCTTGCATGTTCATATATGACGAAGTTGAAATTTGAAAATCTTGATAATTTATTTTAGTAGTAGGCTACTTGATACTTGTTCTATAATTTGGTCTCAATCCCAAATTCAGTAGAATTTTTATATTTTCTATAGTATTTGTTTTTCAATTATTAGACAATTTGCATTCCCTTGTCAGACAGGTTTAATTTTTTTTTTTCGAAACTTCCCTCAACTTACAAAGATGATAATAATCAATACAGTGATTATTATTAAGTTACAGTATTCTAGGTACAATGATAATAATTGATATTTCAAATAACTGACTTCTCCAAAACCACAGTAAGATGTGTTTACAATTAATGAATCGGACCTATCTATGATAAATCCACCAGAGTTTGGATTTACTTTAAATTAGTGTAGTGCTAATATTCGAAAGAAACCTGAAGGTATACTTTAAATTACATGAATGTTGGTCTCTCACAATAAATGTTCAATTTATTCAATTCAATGATCGCAAGCTCTAAAATCCTTGATTGTGACAACGTCAGAAAACGTATGTATTGGCCCGGTTGCACAAAAGCCTGTAAAATTTCAATCATGACTGAATGCCACGAGAACCAATATGAGAAGGCCTTTAAGAAAATGAGGCTTCTGTGATTGGTTCTCGTGGCATTTAATCACGGTTAAAATTTAAGGTCCTTTTGTGCAACCAGGACAATAACTTATACCTTTTTACTTTCCTTGCCCTGTTAGGTTAGGAAAGTATTGCTTTCCGAAAAAAGTAAGGTACCCCAATTTCTAAATTTCTATACGTTTCAAGGTCCCCTGAGTCCAAAAAAGTGGTTTTTTGGTATTGGTCTGTGTGTGTGTGTGTGTGTGTGTGTGTGTGTGTGTGTGTGTGTGTGTGTGGTGTGTGTGTGTGTGTGTGTGTGTGTGGTGTGTGTGTGTGTGTGTGTGTGTGTGTGTGGTGTGTGTTGTGTGTGTGTGTGTGTGTGTGTGGTGTGTGTGTGTGTGTGTGTGTGTGTGTGTGTGTGTGTGTGGTGTGTGTGTGTGTGTGTGTGGTGTGTGTGTGTGTGTGTGTGTGTGTGTGGTGTGTGTGTGTGTGTGTGTGGTGTGTGTGTGTGTGTGTGTGGTGTGTGTGTGTGTGTGTGTGTGGTGTGTGGGTGTGTGTGTGTGTGTGTGGTGTGTGTGTGTGTGTGTGTGTGTGTGTGTGTGTGTGTGGTGTGTGTGTGTGGTGTGTGTGTGTGTGTGTTGTGTGTGTGTGTGTGTGTGTGTGTGTGGTGTGGTGTGTGTGTGTGTGGTGTGTGGTGTGTGTTGTGTGTGTGTGTGTGTGGTGTGTGTGTGTGTGTGTGTGTGGTGTGTGTGTGTGTGTGTGTGTGTGTGTGTTGTGTGTGTGTGTGTGTGTGTTGTGTGTGTGTGTGTGTGTGTGTGTGTGTGTGTGTGAGTACACGTGCGCGTCTGAGTACACGATATCTCATCTCCCAATCAACGGAATGACTTGAAATTTTGAACTCAAGGTCCTTATAATAATTATAAGGATCCGACACGAACAATTTCGATCAAATGCAATTCAAGATAGCGGCTAAAATGGCGAAAATGTTGTAAAAAACAGGGTTTTTCGCGATTTTCTCGAAAACGGCTCCAACGATTTTGATTAAATTTATACCTAAAATAGTCATTGATAAGCTCTATCTACTGCCACAAGTCTGTAAAAATTTCAGGAGCTCCACCCCATCTATGCAAAGTTTGATTTTAGATTCTCAATCATCAGGATTCAGATACAATTTAAACAAAAAAAAAATAAGTGGAAAAGATTGGGCATGAAAATCTCTACAATTAATGTTTAGTAACATTTTCACCTAAAATTGAAAAAAAAGCTCGAAATTCGAGAAAAAAATGTTATTATTTTAATTGCAAACTGTTGGCAACAACTGTTGATTCTATTGAATGATACCAATACCTACTATTACTTAATAGTAATAAAAGTAATAGTAGGTATTGATGATACACTATGAAGAGATAGCAGACCTCGTATGTCTCCAGCGTTATTGTCCTGTCACCAGCTGACTCAGATCTTTGTTTATAAGTAGACTTGAGATGCGCGAGAACACTAGCGTCAGGTGATAAATTTGTCATAACAAGTATTACTTCCAAGCATTAACGGCAAGGAAAGTTGTGTGAGTGCGCCACACCAGATTTTTAATCTTCGTAATCATGTTTATTTGCATGAAGAATTATCTAGTCGTTTTTGAAGTAATTTGGCATGGTTGTTTTTTAATTTTTCAGTAACCGGGCTGATGCAGCTGTACTTTCACATTAGTTACCTAAATCTGGACTCTAGTTCCCAAATACTTGCATCAAAATCCAGCATGATGAAATAATTTGTTGATTTTTTACCATAGTTTTGATAAAATAGATTTATTTATTAATTTAAATATTATTCGTTAATTGTATTTCACATGTAGCTGTGAGCTCTTTGTAGACTTTTGTTGTTGTTTTTAAACTAGTTTGTTGAGCTTTTGCCAAAGTAATTAACTTTATTTGTAATACATACTCTTGTGTTGCTGTAAATTAACGCTTCTTAAAAATGCATGAATTTATTTGCTCATATCTTAATATTTATCATCATTCATTTGTATCATAAAACATATTTTCAGCACTTCAGTATACTTAATTCTACCCTCACCCGCAAAGACCTTAAAGATGCATAGACTCACATGCAGCGCTAGTGTCTTACTTGGAATTGAAATCGGCCATTGAGGGGGCAACCCATAAGATTATTACCTACCAATGCCTTTGTAATCTATAGTATTACAAATATATGTATATAATATCTCGTGCTAAAATACCCCAATGGCGGCCTTCAATTTCAAGTATTGTGCTTACTATAACCTTAGTGTCCGGTTTCCCATTAGGGAACTTTGGACTACATACGGCGAGGTGGAACTACCCTTGGGTCTCCCCACCATTCAAAGCCATACGCTAATAATAATAATAATAATTTCAAGTAAGAGCTATCATTGGGAAGGCATTGGCATTGTGGGTCTATATCTCTTTAAGGTCTTTGCTCACCCGTATCTGAATTTTCTAAATTAATTTAGTGCATAGTAGATTGAATAATGCTTCATTTTTTAACATCTAATTGATGCACTTCCATGTCATTGCTTTTTTTAGTAACCTCATCTGATAACACTCATGCTTTGATGTATTTTTGGAAGTATCCTAATATTAACATGGTTTGTGGTCAAGTTTTCTATAACATTACATTATATTCCCTTTTTTTGAAATGTTTTTATTATAAAATAACAGATTTTAGATTTAAAGATTAACAGTTTTTATATTGAAAACAATTCAAAAAAGGGTTCTATAATGTTTTGTTATAAATACAAATAGCCCTGAATACATACATTTTAAGAATACCTGCATTATTTAATTATTATAAAATATATGAGAAGTAAACCTGATGAAGGGTTCATTATCTTGTAATTTTATCAGTTATTTTTATTGGGCGATGTTTGTTTATAACCAAAGATATCTTCTAATTTTATATTAACTGTCACTAAAAATATAATGTTATGGGCCGGTTTCCGAGCTCGGGATTTAGCTGTTTATTGTTTTTGAAGGGACGGATTCAAGAATCCAAAGGTTCAAAGAACCCCACACTTCAACCGAAGCTTATTGTGTTCCCAAGTAGGATGTCAGTTAGGCAAACCAATACCTGTGTTCTTTACAAGAACCAGAAGTTTTTCCCTATACCAACATCCCATTCATCACCTGGTTGCTTTTTGCAATCCAGTGTGATATGCTTGACAGTCTCTTCAGACTGATTAGTCCTCTTGACCTACGTGGGTTCCACTCCTGGCTTCTTCTAAGGTCCTACCGCTGAGGAAGGGGTGGCCAAGTTGCCTCTAGGGCGCCCGGCCACCCTTGACTCAGTCTCTTCTTTTTGCCCCTCCGACACTGTACAGGGTCAGATGCCTCACCTCTCCCAAGAATTTTTGCCTAAATGGCCGTCCTACTTTGAGCAGTGGTGAGTTTTGGCCTCTCCACCCACAAACTCGTGACCTACGTGAGTTCCACTCCTGCCTTCTTTGTAGGTCCTTCCGCTGAAAGAGGAGACGCCAAACTGCCTCTAGGGCGCCCGGTGCCCGGCCACCTTCGACTCAGCTTCTTGACCCACATTTGTGCCTGGAATTTCACCCATCACTGGTCTCTTGGGTTTTTGTTTTTGCTTCTCCGAAACGCTGCAGGGTCAAAAGCCTCAACTCTCCCAATAAGTTTTGCCTGAATGGCCGCCCTTCTCTGAGCGGTTGTGAGTTTTGGCCTCTCCACCGACAAACTCGTGACCTACGTGAGTTCCACTCCTGGGTTCTTTGTAGGTCCTTCCGCTGAAGGAGGGGTCGCCAAATTGCCTCTAGGGCACCTGGTCACCTTCGACTTAGCCTCTTGACCTACATTTGTGCCTGGAGTTTCACTCATCTCTGGTCTCTTGGGTTTTTCTTTTTTTCCCCTCCGAAACTGCCCTGATGGGGCAGATATCATGGGTTTGAAGGCAAGGCAACTTCTGGAGTTGCCTTGGGGTCCCTTTTAGTGGCCTCCTACGACAAGCAGGGATACTGTGGGTGAATTCTGGTTTTCAACACATTCTTGAGTACGATGTTCCACTCAAAGCTCCCCCAACCCACAGGGGGTGGGATTAGCTAAGTTCTAGACTTCAAACAGCTGGAGTCAGAAAATTGGCTTTCCGAAACGGGGCTTAATTGCAGTTCTTATGACAATCTTTATTTTCTCATCTCTATAATTGGAAACCTTGCTGAAATGAAACATTCCCAAATAGTTAAAAATAGCTGATTACACTATTTTCTTTTTCTTTTATTTTGTGTTCAATTCTTAGTTTTTCGAAATTCAATTTAAACGTGACTATGGCTATGACTGCGACTACGCCCCGTTTTGAAAAGCCAATTTTCTGACTCCAGCTGTTTAAAGTCTAGAACTTAGCTAAATCCCGAGCTCGGAAACCGGCCGGTCTTCGAATTATTTACGGTGGACTAATTATTTTTTCAACTATTTTCAAGGGAAGTACGTGTATCGTCATAGAGAATTTACTTTTTGAAATTTATTTACCGTCTAGTAAAGATTCTAGGATTTTCGAAGGTGCACTTTATCAAGTGAATATGTCAATAAGATTCAATTTGATAGCATGCTATCAGCTAAAATACTATACTTACATATTATATTGGAACTCCAGTTTCGATCACTGCTATCAAATACTGAGTTATTAAACTTTGATTGTATTAACAAATTGAGAAATTGAAGTGTTAAATTGGAATTTGAGTTGCATATTTTTATTGCAGAGCTGCTCCATAAGGAGGATTGAGGACGCCATTTGATGTTGGACTGCGCCACAACCTAGTAATAAATCTTTCTGAAAACGTTTCAAAGAGTTGTCCAAACTCGATTGTTCATTTAGTTCGAAACTGTTCTATCTGATCAACAAGATTAAAGTATTGAAAAATAACAGAGTATAACTTGAAAATAACTCTAATAATCAGAGTTTGAATTATAGGGTCCGTTTATTCTATTTTTTTCATAGAATATATTCAAAGTATTGCTTGAATTTTCAATGTTTCTTCTCGAGCTTTAATTCCGGTTTCGAACTTAATCTACTTTTTGTTGTTGATCAAAATGATTTTTGTTAATTGCTTTTTCTTGAGCATCGATGGTGATTTAATCACAGTACATCTATTTATTTTATTTATTCATTGTAGATTATGCTTTAAATTGAAAATCGAGTCATACTCTGTATTTCTGAAATTGAACTAAAAGTTTTTTATTTAAGTTTATTCTTGTCTTGTCCTATCAGGAGCGAATTAAGAATTCCTCCTCAAGAATAATAATAAACATTCATTAATTTATTTTATACAGTTTTTTATCTACAGCATATGTTAAAAAACATACAGAATTGTGATATATTTTTTTAAATAATGATATCTATTTCGTATCATTTTAGAATTCCAATAGTCTTATATCTGTTTTAATAATTTTATAGCTTTAGAGAAGTAATAATATTTCATTTATAATGTATTGCATTGTTATTTATCTGAGCTGGTTCCTAGGACGGGAAGAGTCTTATATAATATATTTTCAAACTGTAGAATCATTATTTTCATCCGAAATAAATTGATATAATTGAATTGTCCATTTATTTCTTTCCTTGTCCTAGCTACTACCATAGGTAAGGAAAGAATTGCTTTCCAAAAAATATCAAGCACACCCGTTTTATGTTTTCTATACGTTTCAAGGTCTCCTGAGTCCAAAAACATGATTTTTGGGTGTGTGTTTGCACAGGGGTTAAAAGTGCGCAAGCACAACACGAAACGGGGTACCAAACGGACGCACCCCGTTTGGTACCTCAGTGTGCATCCGCTCAGAACGTCTTCTAGGACTGTTCTAAATCTAAATTACTAGTAGAGTTCTATTAGAACACACCTCAATAACAAGATTCCCGCACTTTTGCCAATAGCCAAGGCCTACTAGATCGCATACATCTAACAGTTCTGTGAACAGTAGACCTCGCGCTCAGTGAGTTACATTGACCTGTTGTTATGTTTTCTCAAAAATTAATAAATAATTTATCAATTAAAAATGTCTGTAAAAAATCCTAAATAAACATAGAGCTTTCTGTCCTATATCGTACCGTGACGTGTCGTCCCGGAATGTGAGTGTGAGCGCTGTTATCAGGTCTGGCTGCAACTGTCTACAACGTTTATGGAAAGATACAATTTTCAAGATGTTCGATGTTTTTGAACGGGTAGTATTATAGTCCACTAGACAGCTGATTTATGATGAACAATTCTATAGTCTGATTTCTACGGTAATATTGGCGTATGAAGGAGGCTCCTTTTTCCTTTTATATTATCCTTTAAATATAAAATTTCCAAAAACCTTGTATATAAGTCGACGCGCAATTTAAAAAGGGACATACCTGTCAAATTTCATGAAAATCTATTACCGCGTTTCGCCGTAAATGCGCAACATATAAACATTCAAACATTTGGAGAAATGCCGAACGGTCGACTTGAATCTTGGACCTCACTTCGCTCGGTCAACTAGTTTCCACACTTTTTTAAATAATCACCCCCTTTCCATCTACAGTTCACATACTTAAGCTTAGAAAAAAAATCCAACAGATCCGCGCCACTTCTGGCGCGAGGAACAATAATATGTCGATCACATTGGCGAAATTCACTCCATCTCTCCTCCACTCTCAGATCAGAAAAATCACTAATCTTCAAATGCTTATAACTCAATAATATGAGTGAATTTCGCTAATGTGATGACATATTATTGTTACTCTCGTCAAGTACTATCAAACCAGAGAGTTTGAGCAATTTTAATTTCTGAACATTTTATTCTGACCAAATTTCAATCTGTCACTTTTCAGGGGTGCCGTAAGCCAGCGACTTTTATGCATGAGTATCTCTATATTACTCTATGGTGAGTGTCGACTAGTCCTGCTTCCAAGTGGTTATCATGTGTGGTTAAAAGTGTGTTTTGATGGTTAGTCCATGGTTTTTATCAATTTTTGGGGAAAAATAAAAATCGCTCAAACTTCGTGATCTTATGGTCTTTGATGCGAGAAACACGAATCTGGAATCAGATTATGCATAATTCCTTACCGTTCAGGAGATATGACGATTTGAAAATTTCATGTTTGCAGCTTTATAACTCACCCTGTGTAGCAGCTGGGGGTGCCAAATTTGGCTTTGACATTTCCCAGGTCAAGATGATGCAATCAATTTTTTGTGAAAAATAAAAATCGCTCAAACTTCGTGATCTTATGGTCTTTGATGCGAGAAACACGAATATGGAACCAGATTTGCAATATTCCTTACCGTTCAGGAGATATGACCATTTGAAAAATTTATGTATGCAGCTACATAAATCATTCTCTATAGTAGCTCGGGGTGCCAAATTTGGCTCCGACATTTCTCAGGTAAATTTCATCTATGGTGCAAATCTGAGATACTGTTTGTTTCAGTGTGTTTCACGATGGTTTTTATCAATTTTTTGTGAAAATAAAAATCGCTCAAACTTCGTGATCTTATGGTCTTTGATGCGAGGAACACGAATCTGTAATCCGATTTACAAAATTCCTTACCGTTCAGGAGATATGACAATTTAGAAATTTTATGTAGGCAGTTTCATAACTCACCCTGTGTAGTAGCTGGGGGTGCAACATTTGGCTCTGACATTTCTCTAGTGAAACTTTATCTATGGTGCAAATTTCTGCCAAATCTGAGTTACTTTTTGTTTCAGTGTGTTCCACGATGGATAGTCCATGGTTTTTATAAATTTTTTGTGAAAAATAAAAATCGCTCAAACTTCGTGTTCTTATGGTCTTTGATGCGAGAAACACGAATCTGGAATCAGATTTGCAAAATATCTTACTGTTCAGGAGATATGACGATTTTAAAATATTTTATGTTTACCGCTTCATAACTCACCCTGTGTAGTAGCTGGGGGTGCCAAATTTGGCTCAGACATCACTCAGGTGAAGCTCTATCATTGGTGCAAATTTCAGCCAAATCTGAGTTACTTTTTGTTTCAGAGTGTTCCACGATGGTTAGTCCATGGTTTTTATCTAATTTTTGTGAAAAATAAAAACCTCTCAAACTCCATGATCTCATGGTCTTTGATGCCAAAAACACGAATCTGGAATCAGATTTGCGAAATTCCTACCGTTCAGGAGATATGACCATTTGAAATTTTTTTCGACATTTCTCAGGTCAAGCTTCATCTCTGGCGCAAATTTCAGTTAAATCTGAGATACGTTTTGTTTCAGTGTGTTTCGCTCAAACTCTTATGGTATTTGTTGCGAGGAACACAAATTTGGAATGAGATTTGCAAAATTCCTTACCGTTCAGGAGATATGACCATTTGAAAATGTTATGTTTGAAGCTGTATAGCTCATCCTGTATAGTAGCTGGGGGTCCCGAATTTCTCAGGTAAAGTGTCTTCTATGATGCAAATTCCAGCCAAATCTGAGATTTGCTAAATTCAGGGGATATGACCATTTGAAAATGTTACGTTTGAAGCTGTATAGCTCATTCTGTATAGTAGCTGGGGGTACCGAATTTCTCAGGTAAAGTGTCTTCTATGATGCAAATTCCAGCCAAATCTGAAATAATTTTTTACAGTTTAAAAAAGCAAGATCGTTCGTCCATGGTTTCTCTCATATTTTTTTCTCTTTTGAAAAATAAAAATCGCTCAATCTTCGTGAACTTATACTCTTTGATGCGAGAAACACGAATCTGGTATTCGATTTGCAAAATTCTTTACCGTTCATTAAATATGGCCGTTTGATAATTTGTAAATTTTATTTTAGTCGAATGGCTCCGACATTTCTACGGTGTAGCATCATCTATGATACGAATTTCAGCCAAATCCGAGATAAGGTACTTTTTTCTACTGTTTCCAAACGCGCGATGTTTTTTCTTTTTTTTGTAAAAAGCAAAATTGCTCATATTGTGTATCTTATACTCTTTGATGCGAGAAACACTAATCTGGAATCCGATTTGTAAAATTCATTATAAGGCCGTTTGATAATTTGTAAACATTATGTTTGAATCTGCATAGCTCACCCTGTATCAACGTTAGTAGACAGTCTACTAACTTTGACCCTGTATAACTCCAGAATAGGAGTGTATTTGGTATAATAGCAATTAGCAATAATAACCATGAAACGTTTATCTCTATAAAACATAAACTTTTTAATAATGAAGGAAATGAGGTACCTACAATTGCAGTGAATTTCAAGACTTTTCAATAAGCAGGTATTGATTTATTGTTTACAAAATATCATAGTAATTTATCCATAATTTTTGTATAAATATAGATATCTATATGTCGTACAGTAATATATTTATTCATTAATTCCATAAATTAATATAAAGTGATAGAAAAGACTACTAACAAGTATAGTTTCAAGATCATAGAAAACTTATAACTCTTTGGATTGTTAATGCTCTCTTATAAGCAATCAAATAGTTATTCCTTACTTTAAAAACTACAACACGACTCTTCAATAATATTACTGTCGACAATGATTTTATATGATTAAAATACTACATTTTATTTTATTGAATGTACTGAACGTAACGCCAATTAAAACCTATCATCATCATAGTATATTATTTAAAAAATGATCAATTTTTCGATTGGAAATTCATCAACAATCGACTTGATGATTTATAACTTTTAGGAACTAAACTAATTTGTTCAATCAATATTGTTATTCAAAGTAGGATATAAAAACACATCTTCATGTGGGGGTTTGAAAATGAAGCTGGTTAAATTTTAACCGTGATTAATTCCATGAGAACCAATCAGAGAAGCCGTCTTATCAAAAAGTCCTTCTCTGATTGGTTTTTGTGAAATTTATCACGATTAAAATTTAACCGGCTTTTGTGCAACGAGTTTCTTGAGAGCACAACATTATTACACAAAAATGAAGTAATCTGATAATGCAGAACATATTAGAAGTTTCAACAGCATGAATTAAACAAATTTTGAACAAAATTAAAAAGAAAAGCACCATTATTCAAAATATCAGTTTAGTTGACACGGTTTTCATGTAAATGCATAAATCTTAATAAATTATTGGCGTTGGACTTTTTAAATCCATTTTGATAAAAAAATTATTATTATTATTGAGGTAATAATGATTATAGGAAATGAATGCACGGGAATTGAACCAGTTATTATAATATTATTCTATATCATTAAATTGAAGGTGCTAGTCGCTACAAGACATTGTAGAATGATCAACCGGTATAACGAAATATTCTGAAACCGAAAATAATATATCTCATGCAAAGTTGACTATTATTTTACTAAATGCTGGTACTTTATAGCCTAAGGGATATATATTGTTTATTATTAGAAAAATATCTGAAAATCAAGAAAATTCCAACTGGTCCCCACAATACTAAAAATTACAATGATAATAATAAAATGAATTAGGTACTGACAAAAACGATCGAATGAACCATGTTCATCATCAAATACTTGAATTATAAATATATTAAATAAAAAATTTTATAATTATCATGTAGTCTATCCAAATCCATTTATGAAATTTTCATGATATTAATAAGATTTTGCAATCGTTTTTTTTGTATTTTACTATTTATCTCACGTTCTTCCGAGGTCCAATAAATTCTTATCAAACCGTGTCAAAAGTCATGGTACTGATATATTAAACTGTAATACCAAATTTAATAGTTTTCCACTTTACAATATTTTCGTTTCACAATCAAAATATAGAGAACAATAAATTTAGCTATAATCCACACCAAAATCCTATAAAAAACCACAGCCTAAATCCATATTAAAAATAGCAGCCAGCTTTACTGAGACTAATATTTTCATAAATCTAAATTTTGTGTTAGTTGTTGAAAATTAATTAGATTTTAATTATTATCAAGCATAAATTACGTGCATAAATAATTCAAAATTAATAAACTGATGATTTTAATTCATGAAGAGATTTTGAGAATATCTAAAAGTTTTCATCATTAAAGAATAATAATAAGAATAACAATTATGATAAATAACAATAATCTCAATTCGTAAAATAGGGGATAACACTTTTCATTTTCTTATATCCTGAATAACTTGGAAATAAGAATTAAAACTATTCGTAAGGTTGGAATATTTCTGACAAATAGAATTATTAAACAATATTGGAATGGAATTAGTGAATCTGTCCGCTACAAGAATTTCACATGATCCATTTCTTGAAGAAAACAATTTTTCTCACAACACTAGTAGATTTTGTCACTCAGAAAAAATTAACGTTAATACAAAGAATATTTTCCCAGCAAAACTGAAGAAGCGATGGTTGCTCGAAATAAGATATTTTCAATACAGACATTAAAATTATCTCCAGTGATTTAATACAATAATTCAAAATATTCAAGTCAATTATGATGTGTTCTATCTTTGTTGTACGGCATCTAGGATGAAGACCAACTATCATTTTCTAAGGAAGAAGGCCCGGTTGCACAACAGCCGATTAAATTTTAACCGTGATTAATTTCACGAGAACCAATCAGAGAAGACGTTTTTGAAAAGACGGCTTTTCTGATTTGGTTCTCAGGGAATTAATCGCGGTTAAAATTTAACCAGCTGTTGTGCAACCGGAACTATGTGATGTCAGTTTGTGATGCTTCCGATAAACCTGCTGATATCCAGTGTGGTATTTTTTTGTAATAATTTATCATATAAATGTATGTTCTGCCACTCTACAATATTCTCTTTAAAACTTAATTTAGACTAAATGCTCTGTACTGCCTAAAGACTACTGAAAGAAAATATTTGTGAAGGCTATATACAGAGAGATAAATTGTTAGACGAAATTTAATTGAAGCTGACATCAATTTTGGTGCCCTAAATGTTATTTCATCTTTTTCGTGATACTGATAATTTGTTCTGTTTTGTTGATTCAATAATTTATATGAACCTTTTACATTTCCTTAGATGTCTCATAGATATGTAATTATGGTTTACTTGATTAAATTGATAATTTATAGGATTTAGTTTGTTTTTCGGTTCGTGTTTAGTGAATATTCTCTATTTTAAAAATAACTGAGTGTTATAAATTATTATTATTTTGGTATTTGGAACTTCTAAATTCAAAAGAATGGTTTGTATGAATATTTTTGGATAGAAAATTTTGTGGAAATCTAGAAGACATAACCTCATTTTGACTTTTAATGTTACCTAAATTTGGGAGAGAAATAGTACACGTTATTCTTAGTTTTTCTCTCCCAATCTGTGCTTTATTGTAAAAAAAAGAATAAATAAATAAAATTTGGTTATTTCAGATGCAGGATTATCAACAATGTCTTGTATCTTAAGATGAAAATATTCAAGTGGGAACAAAATGAGATTGAACTGAGCCTTTATATTTTTGAAAAAATATTCAGATTAAACTGGGCCTTTATACTTGAGAAATATTATTCAATTTGGTGAAACTAACTTATTTATTGTATGAATTATGAAATCTTGATACATTATTTCGACGTGTTAAAACGTAACACATTATAATTTATAGACGTGTTAAATAGGATAAGCTTGCTTTGCAATTTTGCCTCAAACCATAAATTTAAATTCAAATTTTGGAATAGGCATTTTTAAGAAGAAAGTACACATTCCGATTGGAATCTGGTAAATCTAACTGCTATGATATAGGAGTACCTTTATAGCGTCTCGATACACCTGTATAAAATGCAATCCGCTTATAATACATCGGTCTACCGTTAAATCCTAGATTTAATTTATTCTGTTATAGAATTTTCATCTTATACTCTATAAGATAAATCTATCATTGCATTTGGGCAATCATAATCCAGATGGGAAGATAAAAGTTAGTGTCTTATCAATTCAAAATGATACTGTAGCCTATTGATTTGAAGGGAAGTTGTGTTTGAATAGTTAAAACTCCTTTACTATTATTGCTTGTTTCAATATCAACAGTTATGAAAACTTAAATTACTCAAAATTAAATTTTAATTACTAGATTTAAAAGAGTTGAAAAATCATAAAAATTTGTAATTTTCTTCATAGTCAATTTTGACGGATAGACCCTAGTTTAAAACTCCTTTACTATTATTGATTGTTTCAATATCAACAGTTATGAAAACTTAAATTACTTGAAATTAAATTGCAATTACTAGATTTAAAAGAGTTGAAAAATCATAAAAATTTGTAATTTTCTTCATAGTCAATTTTGACGGATAGACCCTAACCACATAAAGCATCACTTCAACATAAAAATAACTTCATCATAAAGAACCACTGATTTGAAAACAAAATTTGTTTGCTATCAATATTGAGCAAAGCAGTTTTCCTTTCTTGATTTAAAATAAATGTTAATAGTAATTATTGATTATTATCAAATATCATTCATGATTATGAAATAAAGCCTTGTAAATTGTAATCTGCAAACCATTTGTATCCAAGTAGAAAATCCACGACCAGTCATTGAAAATGGTGATGCAAAGTTTCGAATTTAATAAAAAGTGCTACAGTAATAAAACAATGATAATCCTATCTAAGAAATGATGCATGTATTATAATTACTTTGACTTACTAATATACTAATGATTCATCCATCTTTATGAACAATGATAAGAATAATAATACTTGACAATGATAATATTAGTAAATAGTTCATGAATAAAATTCGATTGTAATGTTCAAATTGAAATACAAAAGTCCACTTGATCACTAGGCCTACTACTAGTACACAACACATTTTCGATCAATTTTTTGAAGTCCTTCTCACTCAAAACACAAATTATTTCCTTTACAAAGGTAACGATCAAATATCCAAGATACCATAATACATTACTATGCTTAAGCTTAGACTCAATTGCCTTTTATTGTTTATTGAATAAACGTTAAACCACTATTCTACTCACTACTATAATTACTATTTATTAATGGATCAGCATCTTTCATCAGTGATACACCTATCTTACATAATATACTAATTCGATAAACAGTCTGTCAACATCTAAATACTGATAACGTAATTATAAAATATTTTTATTCAAAATAATCACTTTTTGAATACAATATTACATAATTACTGATACTGTTGACAAGATTCTGAAATTTGATTCCTTACAAAAATTGTATTATATATTAAAAAAGCTTGTGAAACATTAGTGAGCTAGTCTTCTATACATAAAAACCTCAATACTTCAGATCTACAGTCTACAGATTACCAAATTTTAACAAGATAAATGCATCTTAAATTCTGCAACTATTGTGTTTTCATAAACTTTCAATAATTAGATAAAGTTTAGTAATCAAACTTGTAATTTATGCGCACAGCTTGTGCAGAATAATAATTGATTTTATCTTTATCGTTGCAATTTTATCAACAAAACCAGTACCAACTAAAACCTTATCCGATAACAACAATATATAACGAGGAACTGGAGACGAGTAGTTGCCTAAATTAGTAGTATATAAAAGACAAAATATATATTTAAAGAAATTCGAGAAAGCAAAGATAATTTTGTAGAACTATTTTTTATTCAAATTCTGAACTCGGACACCTCCTACCGGAATACTAGACAAAAATTTTCACTTTCACAGACTGATAATGATTTTTTTCAAATATTATAATCCATAACTCATTCCGAGTTGTTAACGACTTTATCAATAATGGTAGTATATAAAAGACAAAATATATTTAAGGAAATTCGAGAAAGCAAAGATAATTTTGTAGAACTATTTTTTATTCAAATTCTGAACTTGGACACCTCCTACCGGAATACTAGACAAAATTTTTTCACTTTCACAGACTGATGATTTTTTTAAAATATTATAATCCATAACTCATTCCGAGTTGTTAACGACTTTATCAATAATGGGTTAATTATTGATTACTATAGAAAAATAAATCTAAATAGGAATTTAGATTTCAGAAATAGAATTATGACCATGATTTAAAATAATGACATCAAGGTTTAGTAGAATAAATATCTTTTTATTCATTGATTACTCTCATCATCATCCCTCTCACTCATTACCCACGCACAAGCCTAAGAGTTTATGTGGGAATCAACTTCAGTATTATTAATTCGAAATACTTGGTTGAATTGAATAGATGTATATTTTACGCCGAGAAAAATATTCCTTTTAAATGTGAAGAATATCACAAACATCATAACTTATTCCCAGTTCTAGAAAATTATTGATAGTTTGCAACTAAAAATACTAACTTAATTATGAACTTCTATTATTTGAACAATCATCATTGATTATAGCAAAGCTAAAGTTTACTTCGATCTAATTGTGCATTGAGTCAAAAATGAAATATGATGACCGTAGTCAGAATGATAAACAAGTTGAGATATGGCAAATCAAACTTATACTAATATGCCCTGTAATATAACCAGGAATGTCATCTGTGTGATGATAAAGAACAGATTCGTGTAACGTCAACTTCATATACCGATTTTTCCAAATCAAAAATAGTTCGCGTTTAATAATTTTGAAATCATGGTCTGTATGCCATAGGAGGAAAATACGCAGAGCATAACTTGAAAAGTGATAAACGTGGAATGTATAAACTTAAAATAAGATAATGTATTGTAATAAACCCTGAAGATAACCAGGAATACATTCAATTTTAGCCGAAAACGTTCACGTTGTTGATTAACTGGTTAACTGATTAACTGAATAGTACTAGGCCCACACAGAGTCTTCCTAAAATTCAATAAGTCTTCCTAAAGAGTTGTTTCTATGATGCCAGATGCAAGAATTTTCCATCAACATGAACTGCCAGTAGAAAATCTAAAGAAAATTCTTCGACTGCTGAAACTTTCTTTCATTTGAGAAATATTTCGAGGCAGTTGAGGAATTTCCAATACTGGCATCATGTAAAGAAGTCTAAAGGTTGTTCCAAAAAAAAAATTGAATAAATTTCAATGCCCCTGTTTCTTGAGGTACATTATACCATAGAGAAACAATAGCGTAAGTAGATATCCCATGGTATAGGGAATTTATGTCGAAACTTTTACTGTTATCTCAAGCCGATTACTGTCGATTATTGTCAATTTTTACTGTTTTGTTGGGGTGATAGTGTATGAACGGCACAATTTGAGAGACTCCAGCGTCACACAGCTGCATAGGAAAGAACTATGTGAACTATCGGCTTGTGATAACAGTAAAATTTACAGATGCAATTAAATAGAGAATGCATTTATTCAAATGCTAATTAATATATAATTATTATTTAACGAAAATCCTAAATAAATGCTGTAAATCACCCCGAAGACTTCTGCTACTGCAGACATTGACAACATCGCAGCGTTAACAGCTAGATGGAAATCTAGCTGTTAACCATCCAGCTGTTATCATCCATCAAGCTGTTTCCATCTAGCTGTTAACCCTGTTGTCAATGTCTGCAGTAGCAGAAGTCTTCGGGGTGATTTACAGCATTTATTTAGGATTTTCGTTAAATAATAATTATAACAGTATAAAAGTTGCGACATAAACGCCCTATACCATGGGATATCTATGCTATCGTTACTCTATCATTATACCTAGAAACAACGGTCAAGCATTCATTTCATCCGGTAGTCAAATTTCAAATTTTATTATTCATTGTAAAAATTCGTTAGAAAATTGTTTTTAAGGCATGTTTTATCTATAAATATAACAAGAATGATTGATCAGTAATTGATATTCAAAAAACCGATATGATAAATAACTGTCAATGTTGGAATTTCTTGAGGGAGTCTACCTCAAGAAATTCAAAACTTCTTGAAAACTGGCAACAATTATAAATCAGCAGTTTGGTACTGTATAACAAAAATTGAAAAAATAGTGTTTTCGAGGTAGTTTTTCCATCCGATAATATCCTGAAATGATTCAATCCGTAGTCTAGTTTCAATTTTCATACTGTATTAAAATAGTTATTTGTATATCTAGAGTGAAAAGTACGACTTTTTCTCCCTGTGGGAAAAAGTTTGAAGCCCGAGGCAAAGCCGAGGGCAACAATTTTCCTGAGGGAGAAAAAGTATTTTTCGCTCGTGATGTACACAACATTTTTCCTCCATAGACATTGTTTTATAGAAACTGCAAATCAAATCATTTTAATAACTTACGTCATTGGTGACAATGTTTCCTAACAACATAACCTATAAATTTTTATCGTCAACTAATAGTAAGTATATAATATCATACAAACATATTATATTTCATGAGTTGATAGAATTTCTGGTTGTGGTATTGAATTCAGTTGATTCAATGACAGACACCTCTATTATGCTTCCTCATCTGAGCTAAGACCTTCTAACATATTTCAAATGTAAGTTTTTAAAATAGAGATGCTTCTCATGTTATTCAAATGGAGTCACTTTTCCTCCCTAGGGAGTTTTTCTATTTTTTACTACCGGGAGCGAAAAAGTGACACTTTAGTATTATGTTTCAGGGAGTAAAGTAAGTACTTTGGACAGTAGGTGGAGGAGAAAACATTGAGTAAAACATGTTTTTCAAGGTTGGTTCTCTTAGTAAAACTAATTTTTCATACTGTATTAAAAATGAGTAAAACATTTTTTCAAGGTTGATTCTCTCAGTGAAACTAATATTTCATACTGTATTAAAAAAATGAGTAATACATGTTTTTCAAGGTTGATTCTCTCAGTAAAACTAACATTTCATACTGTATTAAAAAATGAGTAAACATGTTTTTCAAGGTTGATTCTCCAGTAAAACTAAGTTGAGGACCTAAGTAGAATCTGGACTAGGACCCAACTAACAAGAACTATCACAAACTAGAAGTTACCTGTTCATATTGTGCAACTGAATAAAAACAAATGCAGTTTATGAAAACACAATACTCGTCTAACACTACTTAGGAATACTCCTGTAAAAATAGGAATAGTAACTACTGTAGAATCACTACCAGTGAAAAAAGTGATCACTTTGAAGTAAAAAGTAAAATCACTACCAGTGAAAACGGTTCTCGAATTATACAAAGTAATCGGGTTAAGGAAATGAGACGGGGCCGCCGAAAAGAATGGATGGACAGGTAGAAGTTCTAGTGACCCTTCAGTGGTCGCCTATTGTTATTGAATTTCGACATTTTCGTATTTCCACTCCGAGGAATATTTTGGTGGACCAGTGTAGTTACTTGAAGGCAATTTAAGCTGTAAACCAGTGGTAGCCTACAGTGAATGGATAAACACACACATTACTATCGATGATGAGTATAAATTTAGTGAAACGTACGTGGTGTGTAAAGCCCACATCGATTTTAAATTTGTTTGCTGTCCTTATAAATTCTACGAGATTGAAGGGGACTTGACAAACACCTGTTACATATGTTTGCCAAGTTGTGTTCAATTTAATAGAATTTAAAAGGACGCCAAAAATCGTACGTCCAATAAGTATCGAATTGTATGCAACTCAAGTTGGTCTGTATACAGCTTGTGAGCAAGTTGAGTTCCATCAAATGAACCAATTACAAGTACTGAAGTAAGTACTTGTAGTAAGTAATGTAGTAAGTACAAGTACTTGTAGAAAATACAAGTAACAGATGTAAGTTGCAAAAGTGTATAGTTAGTTGTTTTTTTTCTGGCTCTAAATTTTGAAAAATTACCCAAAAATTTTCCAATTAATGGTGATTTGAGTGTGATATTTTTGTTTTTTATTCTGTTTTCAACCGTCAACATTTAAAAATCTTAGTTTTCGTTGTTTTTGTGTGAAAATGGACTAAATTTTAGTAAAGTGAAATCATAACCCTATTTTGGACTTTAAAAATGTTATCTAAATTTGGGAGAGAAATAGTACAAGGAGTATCCTTAGTTTTTCTCTCCCAATCAGTGTTTCTTTGTAAAAAATGTAAATAAATTATAGATAAGTTGGTGCTACCAGCTTCCAACTAGAAGTGCCTTCAATAAACCACACGGGGCCACTAATGAGGGTGATGAAGCGGAATCAGAAGACAATAAAGTATGCTAGTCGGGAGTTAGAGGATGAACCTTTTTGGAACAATAGCTCAGGGTACAGGTAGCGCGGCCACGTCTCGTTTCTTTTACACAAGTATTTGAAGTAGAAAATAATCTATCACTCGGGGTCGTTAGTTACTAGAAAAAGTAATCACTTTGAAGTAAAAAGTAGAATCACTACCAGTGAAAACGGTTCTCGAATTATACAAAGTAATCACTTTGAAGTGGAAAGTAATCTATCACTCGGGGTCGTTAGTTACTAGAAAAAGTAATCACTTTGAAGTAGAAAGTAGAATCACTACCAGTGAAAACAGTTCTCGAATTATAAAAAGTAATCACTTTGAAGTGGAAAGTAGTCTATCACTCGGGGTCATTAGTTACTAGAAAAATTAATCACTTTGAAGTAGAAAGTAGAATCACTACCAGTGAAAACTGTTGTCGAACTATACAAAGTAATCACTTTGAAGTAACCTATCACTCGGGGTCGTTAGTCGGTTGATTGAGTGACTACGTCTGGAGTGAATTAGAGATGGTGGGCGAGGAGTGAGCAGTGACCTCGATAGGTGTATAGCAGTAGGGACAGTCCTTCTCCATAGGAGCGCAGCTGCTGCAGAGCACGTAGTGATTGCAGGGTCCCAGAGTCACTGTGCGGTTCCTGTCTTCGCAGACCATGCATTTGGCAGCTGTTTGCAAGTAGATTACCTGCAATAACACACACACTAATTATAGATTACCTGCAACAATACACACACTAATTACACACATCGATTTGGGATACAGTAGACGGTAATAGTACTTAACGTCCGGTAACGATAATTTACCGCATAAGTATGATTGTTTCTGCCCGAAACCATAGAGAAACAATAGGGTAAGTAGATATCCCATGGTATAGGGAATTTATGACGCAACTTTTACTGTTATCTCATGCCGATTACTGTCGATTATTGTCAATTTTTACTATTTTGTTGGGGTGATAGTGTATGAACGGCACAATTTGAGAGACTACCAGCGTCACACAGCTGCATAGGAAAGAACTACGTGAACTATCGGCTTGGGATAACAATAAAAGTTACGACATGAACCATGGGATATCTACTCATGCTATCGTTTCTCTATGCCGAAACGTATTTGAGGGCAGAATTATTATACCAATGCGGTAAATACGTTAACGTACAATATTTTTTGTCATACTTATCTGAGAAAGAATAATATTGCTGAGAAACAGAAACCATTACCTGCTGCTGCTCGAGCTACTGCATTCTATAAACATGACCTAGCCCGTAGCGCCTAGTTCATAACAGACAGACCCTTCGAGCTCAAATAAAATAATAAAGGCCTAAATTATAAGATTTCAGATGAGTTTTTATAACTTGAAACTCCTTAAATGAGTTCTTTAATTATTTGAGTTAGTATATTCACGGTATTTAGATGAAAACGGTAGGGGTCATGAAATGTGTGTGCAGTGGCCAGCCAGCTAGATTGCGTCATCGCCACCAACCGAGGTATTCAACACCTATTGGCAATTTATGAAACTTATTTATTTATTAAAAACAGATGATTGGATATTATAAAATGACGTCAGCTACACCGGAAATTTAGCACAAACATGCGCGTGACACCTACCGTCTTCTTCTATATACTGTGAGTATATTAATTACTCAGATGTTATTAGGACTCAGTAGAGTCCTAACATACTCGACTGTAAAGAAAACAACATATGATCTCTTTTACAGTATAGTATGCTGTGATGAGAATCACATGCTTTCTTTTTCTGAAAACAGCTGTTTACCGGCTCGATTTGATGCATGGAAAACAGCTGCAATTGAGTAAGTATAACAAATAATCACAAATTAATAAGGAGCTTAGGGCCGGTTTCCGAGCTCGGGATTTAGCTAATTTCTAGACTTTAAACAGGTAAGATTTAGATTTAGACAGCTAGATTTAGATTTAAACAGCTAGATTTAGCCAAGTTCTAGACTTTAAACAGCTGGAGTCAGAAAATTGGCTTTCAGAAGCAGGAGCTATGTGAAGTATTGTGACTAAACGTGTCTGATCATATCTTGCCTTGCTTTGACTAACTGGTGTGGTTTGACTACAATCTGACACGTTTAGTCACAATACTTCACATAGTTGCTTATGAAGACATATCTAATTGCAATGACTAATCAGTGTGAGTTGCGTCACAAGCAGCTATGTAAAGTATTGTGACTAAACGTGTCTGATCATGTCTTGTCTTGACTTGACTAACTGGTGTGCGCCTAGCCTTAATGGAGTTTCATAATTATGACGAACAAGTAAAGTAAAGATGTAGTACCTTTTCTACTTCGTCGAGATCGCTTTTGAGCTGTTCTTTGATGGACTTGAGCGTTGACAGAGAAAGTGTGCGCAGCTCTGATATCCTGCGGACGCCATGCAGGTAGGGCGATCCCTGCAACAGGTCCACCTCTTGCTGTAACGCCTTCGCCTGAGACATCGCCTGCAGAACAATTACACCAAGTCATTGCAAAAATGTTGTCGAAAGAATAATAATTATCATCTCATAAAATTGGTAGAACTCATGATCAGTAGCGGCTCGTGATCTTTTAGCTTGGGGGTTCAACATCATGATCTATTGGGGAGAAAGGTCAAGAGGATATAGAGTATTGAGCATAAACAAGTGTAAAGGTAATCAATAATAATTTTACGGAATTATCCCCCAATGATTAAATATATTTTCTACAAATATAGATTTTTTGTCCTGTTCATATTTTTCTTGTTTGATTTTTACTTCGGGAGTTGCTCTACCATCATGTTTTATTTTACACCTATCCTCAATATTAATAATGTTTGTCTTCAACAAATACTGAACCTTATTCATATTTCTTCATCAAAATGCTGTTACGGAACCTAACACAATAAATTATAATTACACTATCACTAAAAGAAAATGGACATATTAGAAATACTCACGAATACACGAAACACACTAGAAATTACTATATTCTTCAACACACAAAACAAATTTATATAACGAAAAATGCAGTGAAATCTATCACAACTGTATTTGTATATAGTGTATACTAGAAAACGTACCGTATAACCTCAAAACTGTCACGCTTAGGCTACTTCTTGTTCACCGCTTTTTTACTGTTTACTGCCACCAAATTTGAATTTATTGGTTAAGTTCAAGATGGCAGTGATACTGAATCCGTATCATGAATACTCACGATTTATTCCGAGGTTTACCGAATGCTTTACTTGCCTCGGCTACGTTCGGTTACACTCGGATGAACTCGTGAAACATGGTTCAGGCAGGATTGTGAACCAAATTCGTGCTAGCAAACCGATTCCCCTCCTCCGTTCCACTACCTCACCCAGCCTTGTTTTTGGGTTCAAATTGGGGAATGAACACTGCTCTCCACCACCACCCGTCTCGTCGTGCCATTCGGTGCTGTTTCAAGCAAGCCACTCCGGCACCGGCCGCAAAACATCGACGTTAAGTTTATGTAGATGAAAAATGTTGGGATGTAATTTGATGAGTATAAAATAAGAATATAATTATTTGAGTTGCAAATTCATCATTGTATAGGAAGTTGATTCAATTCTGGGGGTTCAATGAACCATTGAACACATAGGACGAGCCGCCACTGCTCATGATGATGTTTACCAACACATATAATTTATAGTGGGGTGTATATTTATTCATTATTTATTCATTGTTGAAACACCGCTGATTTATGTAGTTACATTACAATACTATATTATCAATATTCTAATGTTGCATTCAATCTTCATTGTAATTAATAAGTTTTCATAATATGTGAAATTTGTTGCATAATTGGCTGTTGTACTGTAAATTATTGTAGATTCTTGTATAAACCAGAATGTATTGTAACTTACTTGAATAAATAAAATTTGCATTTGAAAATTTGAATTTGAATTTGTTTTGGAACCTTTCCATATTTGGGAATATGATTATACTGATTGAAGGTTCAAATCGATTTCATCAAGCCCCGACTGCTCAAAAATATTTTTAAAATTTAATCGTGATTATATCCCACGAGAGCCAATCGGAGAAGACTTTTCTTCGAAAAAAACATCTCTGGTTCTCGTGGGATTTAATCATGAAAAAAATTTAACAATAGTTCATTTCCAAACGAATAAAACTTCAGCTGTACTAAAGCCTTCTTTTAAACCAGTACAACTGAAAATATTTTGAATAGCATGATGAAACTTTATTTGTGTAATTAAAATACACAATATTGTGAATTTGACTACATAATCATGGTTATCAATTATGCATTAGTAACGGCGAACTCGAGAAACTGAATGATTAACAAATTGCATCAATCGAATTTGACTACATAATCATGTTTATCAATTATGCATTATTAACGGTGAACTCGAGAAACTGAATGATTAACAAATTGCATCAATTTGAATTCATGCAGTAGATTACTTCAATTTCCTCGTTTTTCAAGAGAAAATGAACTTGATTTATGCGATCAAACTTTTCAACAGCAGTCAATGATTTTCATTTTTATTTTTTATTATTTATTATTTTACAAAGGTGACTTTCTAGAAGTATTTTAAGCCTAGGTGATGATGATGGGATGAATGATAATACAATGAAGGTAGAGTTATGAATGAATAAAAATTATAGGTTATGCTAAAAATAGTTCAATAATAAATTTGTCCTATTAGATGTTTTATAATGTTAATCTAAAAGTTGTGTTATTTGATTTCAATTACAAATGAAATACTGTATATTCGAGCAATTTACAGTACAGGATATTGACAGTCGACAATTTACCAATATGCCAATTGACCCAATGCCAATTTCCCGATAATAGGCATTATTTAGAAATAAGAAAAATGTATGTTATGAAGAAGGAATAATATAATTTATTTAGTAAATAATAGAGACCTCATCACGCTGCAGTTCTGCAATGTTTGCCTTCCTATTGGCATCCTCTGCCTCTTTCTGCCACGCGCCGCACGCTCCTCTTGCCTGTGTGATTTGTTCTTCATACGACGCTATTTTACTGTTATTCACTGCCACTTCTTCTTTCAGTTTTAGAAGCTACAAATCAACAAACAAAATCATTACACATTTCAAGGAAGGATTTTCTTATCTATTAAGATGTAAAATACAGCAGATAAATCTCATTTTAAACTTTCTTTTCAGTTGTACCATAGAGAAACAATAGCGTAAGTAGTGCGACATTTTAAAACTGAGACCATGAAATAAAATAAATCGAAGTAATAGAAGATGTTATTGTTGTCAAAGGCTAGGAAGAGTATCAAATGTACTGTTACCTGATAGCAATAAAGATTATACTTATCAACAGCTGAGACTAAGATAAGAGCACCGTTCTATACGGCATAATTTGGAAGAATTATTTATTGAAAATTATAATTTATTGCAAATAATTTGTAAATTGTTTATAGTCAACCATCAAATTTAGAGGTTACAACAACAAGGACTCAGTGTAAGATGATTTTATACATGTGTGACGTCTCCATCCGGGGCGTTGCTCAAGTAAAAAACCAGGAACCCCCCAAGGAGCGTTACAGTAGATATCCCATGGTATAGGGAATTTATGTCGCAACTTTTACTGTTATCTCAAGCCGATTACTGTCGATTATTGTCAATTTTTACTGTTTTGTTGGGGTGACAGTGTATGAACGGCACAATTTGAGAGACTACCAGCGTCACACAGCTGCATAGGAAAGAACTACGTGAACTATCGGCTTGGGATAACAGTAAAAGTTGCGACATAAACGCCCTATACCATGGGATATCTACTTATGCCATCGTTTCTCTATGGTTTTACTCAGTAATTTATACATCTGAATATCTGAACTAGCCTTATAAATCAAGATGACAGTTAGCAAGTGGGTTAAATCCAAGTCCTTCTATTATTATTAATGTCTAGCAGAGCAGAGTTTGTATGTGTCTTGTTCATAAAATGAGCTACATTGTGACAATGATACACTTGTGGTACAGTGTTGAGTGTTTTAGTCAGTTTTGTGTGTTTATTTTTTGTACGACTGTATTCGGTTGGTTCAGTTGTTGGTTGTATAGTCATTTGGTAACTTTTATTGTATTATTACTTTCGCCAGTGTTATGATTTTGTTACTTCTATTGTATTGTGACTTTTGCCTATTACTGCATTGTATATGTTTATTGACAATAAAATATATCTTATCTTATATTTTAACTTTTATTGTATTATTACTTTCGCCAGTGTTATGATTTTGTTACTTCTATTGTATTGTGCTTTTGCCTATTAATGCATTGTACATGTTTATTGGCAATAAAAGCTATCTTATCTTATATTTTACTCATACAAAAACACATAATCAATTAAATGATTGGTAGACGATCAACAGGTTTGATCAACAAAACTGTTTGTCTCAAATTTTGATTCTGATATATAGTTCAATTAAAGTAATGTTTCCAGTAAAAAAAATTAAAAATAACTAAAATAAAACCAATAAAATAAATACCATAAATAAATAAAATAATACCATAAATAATAAAATAATACCATAATAAAATTATAAAATAACTAAAATTAACAGTCCAAGCATATATTGCACTACGAATATTGAATCTGGGTTAATTTGAAGAGTAAAAAAGTAAATAGTGACACTTGATACTACATATGCGAGATATTACATTCATAAGTATATTATAATCCACCAAATTGATTCACTTTCAATTCATCAATTCAATACATTAAATTGCTGAATTTATTAAAATATAATTGATCATTTTAAACAAGAATGAACAGTTAATATTACACCAATAAACCTGCACGTTTATAGAAGGCATTGCCAAGACAGAGGATCGGCTACGTTGTTCTCCTATCTTTCTTCACTGCCATTATAACGTGGATCTCACTATAAGAGGTTCTGCTTTACTATGTATTAAAGGTAAAAGGAAAGGTTAAGTAGGTTAGGTTAGGTTAGGTTAGGTTAAGTAGGTTAGGTTTCTGCTTTTATGTTGATATAATTTGAAATGTTTTTATTATTTCAGATAATAAACACAAATAACGGAAAGTTGAAAGATTTGAGTACCGAACAATTTGAATAACATCCGTTATTTCCTTCATTTCCACATCATAAACTGAGGTCCATGTTATAATGGCAGTGAAGAAGGATAGCAGAATAACGTTGCCGATCCTCTGTCTTGTCAATGCCTTCTATAGACGATAGCTAATACATGTTTATTGATGTAATATTAACAGTTCATTCTCGTTTAAAATATTCAATTATATTTTATCAAGCGAGAAATTATATTTTTCAATTATTTCATAATGAATTTTCATAATCAAGATGAAATATTTTGTTAAATAATTGTTAATTCTACATTGTTAAAAGACGATCTGGCAACAGAGCAAAGCGAGATAGAGATAGCGCAATCTGCTTTGTTGAATGATACACAAGGATAGCAATACCATTGCTAATTTAACATTGCCATTATAACGTGGACCTCACTTTATTTCAATGCTAGATTTTCTTTCAAGATGACGGATTTTGGCGTCAGGATACTAGCCGACTGTGGTTCAGCGCCACAGATCTGTGATCAGATTTTTTACTGAACGTAAAAAAGCACGATGTAATTGATCAGTGGCTTTGAACGCAACCAATAACCGGAGTACTTTTGTTTTTATTGACCTTTCAAATAAGTTTCTCTGGCGAACCTTGTATAAACGTGAAATGAAGAAATGAAAAAGATTTGATTGTGCTCACCTCAGGAGACTGTCCAGGGAACGAGGGACTGACGGAGAAATTGTGGACCATGGGCGAGTGCGAGAGTGAGAGGGGGGCAGAAGGCCGACTGGTCGGGGACATGCTGAAGTCATAGAGGCCACTGCCTGTGCCCTGGAAACTCCCCAGTTTCGACGCACTGCTGCTCAGCTGTTGAGCCAGGTGGGCGGTCGCTGATGGCATGAATGCCTAAATAAATAAATAGATTTTATTGTCGTAGACCAATATAGGTAATTGACAAAGTCATAGTAATACAATTACAAAATGATAAATTCAAAGTAATAGTTTAAAGTCATCAAGCAGAATCGAAAAACTCTGTCAAACAATAGAAAGGTCACAAAACCAGCCACTCAAAAAGTATTTTTTTTTTAAATAACAATATTTTCACAACGTTTGATATCCAATGGCAACTTATTGTACATTCTCAAGCCGATGCTGGTGTTTCATGGGTAGCATGCCAATTGATCGACCGAATCCCAAACGACCGAAAAGCTATATTTTTCCAAACAGCCGAAAACTGCTTTTTCCCATTCGACAGATTAATGAAATATTGAAACTGGAACTTTCTCATTCAGCCGAATCCCAAATGACCGAAAACTTTTAAGAATGCTCCCAATCGACAGGAAACGTTGCTTGTCGCATTGAGCCAAAGTGTTGAGAGAGTCCCAACTGACCGGAAGTGATAGGTTTCCCATCTGACCGAAAGTAATAGGTTTCCCAAACGACCGAAAATCTTTCTAGTTTGTCGCAAATGACCGAAAGCGTTCGTCCAAATGGGGAAATGAATTTTTCGGCTGGATGGGAATCCTATCACTTTCGGTCGTTTGGGATTCGGTCGATTGGGACCCCACGGTTTCATGCTTATGACAGGACGTTGATATGGCTAAATTTTTGTGTAAAGTAATTGCTAAATTTTTGTTTCATACAGTTACTTTTTTCTATTTTCTCTAATTGGAGTGCTTACTGAATACTCGTTGCTAGCGCACAAACTTTTTTTGCTGGCAACGCCAATATTATGTATTGGATTATTATTTAGTTTCAATAAAAGCTTTTGTAATCTTGTTAGTTTATTCTGTTTTATTTGCTCTACTCTGTTCATGCAACTCATCTCCAAACATTAATATATATTCTCCAATTCAACTGTTTGTAAATTAAAAGATTTTGGAAGTTAGTGAATTGAAAATTTCCTGTAATTTTTTCAAGACTT
Source organism: Nilaparvata lugens (assembly GCF_014356525.2). Classification (NCBI taxonomy): domain Eukaryota; kingdom Metazoa; phylum Arthropoda; class Insecta; order Hemiptera; family Delphacidae; genus Nilaparvata; species Nilaparvata lugens. The sequence continues at coordinate 8,468,544 of NC_052511.1, forward strand.
CAATAAAGCTTCATTAATCCTTCACTTTTGTTCAGAGTTTAGTAAATTTCCAATGTATGAAACTGAGTTTTGTTTTTCATGTATTTGTAAGTTATTTATATGAATTTGGCAATACATTTGATTTGAACTTCATTGAAATGTATTGTGTTGTACAAGTGAATACTCACTGAATCAAGTGGCTCCTGATGCGAAAACCTAGACGTCGACAGGAATCCTGAATGGAGAGGATGTAGTGGTGATGATGCTGACGGGGAGAATTGAGATAAACTATTATTGCTACTTCCAGGAATATTAACAGGGGCCGAACTACCGAGAAGACCTACGAACAGAGAAATGAATCCCACATCATTACAAAACAGAAACTAGCAAATATCGGAAGATATTCTGGTAGAAATAGAATAGAATAGAATAGAATAGAATTATACCTGATAGAATAGAATAGAATTTTATTGGTCATAAAATATTCACATGAATACCTGGACTTCGTCAATTTTTTAAGACTAATAGTAAGACAAAACAAATACAAAAACACTAAGATCAGTATCAGTACAATAGCCTACAATAAAATATGAATCACATAAAACGATTCCAATCTATTCTAAAATAGTCAAGTAAGGTATACAAACATTCATCAATCAACACTGCTTTCAATATTTTTTTAAATTGTATGATGTGAGTATTTTCAAGTGGTCAGATGTGGAGTTATACCGGATGATTCAAAATGGACTTTACAACTTTGAAAATTCATATAAATCTTATTAAACAAGGTACAGAGCTGGTTTTGGTGTTGTTTTAAAGGAAAACACTCCAAGTTTAGACTCGCATAGTCCGCTAGTGCCTCGTCGCGCCGCACAAGCGCTAGCGGCAGTCACGTGTAAGATGGCTGCCTTCACTTGACCCGAGCGTGCTAGCTGTGTCTTTTAGTTTGAAAAACGGCATAGTGTACCTTGATATGTTGCAACAATTTGATACCACAGATCGATGAGGATGACCAAGAACGAAATGTTTTCTTTATGCAAGATGGCGCACCACCACACTATCTGACTGACGTCCGGGATTTTCTTAATGACTGCTTTCCAAATCAGTGGATTGGCCGTAATGCGCCAATTGCATGGCCCCATCGTTCCCCAGACTAACACCGCTTGATTTTTCTTGTGGGGTTTCATAAAAGATAAATATATGGTGTATGTACCTCCTTCGCCAACCACTTACCTGAGCTTAGAGCAAGGATTTGCGCTGCTGTTGAGCAAGTTACACCTGAAATGCTAGTGCGAGTCTGGGAAGAAATTGACTATCGATGGGATGTCTGCAGGATAACCAACGGAAGTCACATAGAAAATCTTTAGTTCAAGATAAAAAAACTTGAAGTGTTTTCTCTTAAAACAACAGCAAAACCAGCTCTGTACCTTGTATAATAAGATTTATATGAATTTTCAAAGTTGTGAAGTCCTTTCTGAATCACCCGGTATAATTTGATAGACGTGAAGTGCCAGTTTCTTTGTGATTTAGTATGACTGTACAACGGAATTCTAAGTTTGTGTCTATTTCTTGTATTCAAACTAAGGATGCTATTAGAATCATACTTATTCAAATTGCCTTGTACATAACATATATTTTCAAGACATATAACGATGGCAACGTCAAGATACCTAAGTGAATGAAATAAGGTCTACAATGTGCATTATATGATAGCTTGCATATTATTCTTATTGCCTTCTTTGAAGGACAAAAATTGATTTGGCGTTTGCCAATGTGAACTTTCTTGTTTATGGTTGCTTGTGTTTACGTAAAAATTAAAAATCAAGTATCCTTTTTTCATTTGAAACATATATTTACTCTTTTTTAAACATATTACATATCATTATCTCAATTATTATAATATGTTCGGCTATAAAAATCCATTTTCAAGTAAACCTCACCTCTTTGGGACCCCCTCCCCAAGTGCAGTTTTTGCGTCTTCGCCCCCTCCCTACTTTACCTATCACAACTATTAGGCTAGTTTCACACTCATTCGGTTCGTTTCGTTTTCGGCAAATTCCGATAAGTGTGAAACGGTTATTCGGTTTGAATTCGGTACCGAATAAAAACCGCATAGAACCGAACGCCCATTTGACTTTAATAAATTCCTTCAGGTTCAAATTCGTTTCTAGCGAAGGGCTACTTTCACACACATTCGGTTTGGTTCGGTTCGGTTCGTTTTCGGCAAATTCCTATAAGTGTGAAACGGTGATTCGGTTTGAATTCGGTTCCGAATAGCAACCGCATAGCACCGAACGCCCCCTCGACACGAATAGTTTTCATCATATTCGAATTCGTTGCTAGGAAAGCGGAAATAAAAACAAAGTCTTTTACACACGCTCGCTTTTTTGTTTTTATTTTAACCTGATATCATGATTATCTGTTTAAAAATCTTCCATTTCAAAATCATATGGTCAATATTCATTTCAGTTAGTTCTCTGGAGCATTTTTTTTTCAATGAATAGTTTGCTAAAAAAATATGAAGAAAAATTAAAACTCAGGGAGAATTTTCATTTTTTCCATGAATACATGATTTTATAATTTGAGAGAAGAGATGAACGTTATGTACCATGTGTCATAATTGAAAAAAATTTTCAATTAAATAAAATAATCACTCTGAACGTCCAAAATTAATATAATCAAAAATAAACTATTCAAATAGTTCACAATTTTTAATTGAATTGAAAATTTCGTTGTTCAATAAATCACATCTTACTATTTGAACACCAGCTTTTATATTTTATTACCAGCATGAATTGTAAAAATCTGGTGTGGCGCACTCACACAACTTTCCTTGCCGTTATGAAAATTGATCAACTGACGCTAGTGTTCCCGCGCATCTAAATTAGTCTTCTATTCAAAGATATAAGCCAGCTGGTGATAGGACAATAACGCTGCAGACACATGAAGTCTGCTATCTGTACATAGTGAATGATTTAATGGAATCAACACTTGCCAACAGTTTGCAAATTGAATAATCTTATTTTCTCGAACTTCGAGCTTATTTCCAATTTTAGGTGAAAATGTTACTAGACATTAATTGCAGAGATTTTTATGCCCAATCTTTTCCACTTGGAATTTTTTGTTTAAATTGTATCTGAAGCCTGATAATTGAGAATCTAAAATCAAACTTTGCATAGATGGGACGGAGCTCCTGAAATTTTTACAGATATGGGACTTGTGGCAGTTGATATAGCTTATTAATGACTATTTTAGGTATAAATTTGATTAAAATCGTTGGAGCCATTTTCGAGAAAATCGCGAAAAACCCTGTTTTTGACAACATTTTTGCCATTTTAGCCGCCATCTTGAATTGCATTTGATTGAAATTGTTCGTGTCAGGTACTTATATAGTGTAAGGACCTTAAGTTCCAAATTTCAAGTCATTCCGTTAATTGGGAGATGAGATATCGTGTACACAGACGCACATACACTCATACACACACACACACACACACACACACACACACACACACACACACACACACACACACACACACACACACACATACAGACCAATACCCAAAAACCACTTTTTTGGACTCAGGGGACCTTGAAACGTATAGAAATTTAGAAATTTGGGTACCTTAATTTTTTCGGAAAGCAATAATTTCCTTACCTATGGTAATAGGGCAAAGAAAGTAAAAATTCAAACACAGCTTTGTTTGAGAAGAAAATACCTAATTAGAACCGTACGATTTAAAACATGATATCAATGAAAGCCTCATTCGTTTTCTGAACGAACCGAACCGAACCGAACCGAATGCATGTGAAGGTATCTTAACACACAGCAACTTAATATGACAATAGCTACGATTACCAGTGATAATTTGTTGCAATGAGCTGATTCACAAATGCAAACTATACACCCAAAATATCAGAGCAATTGCATTTGAGTATGTTCAAATGAAATAGAAAAATGCAGTTACCATTAGCTTGAAAACATTATAGTTAGGCTATAATCTGTAATATTAAGAAGAAAAGGATTGGTTTATACATGGTGTAGGAAATACGCGTTTGACGCATCATCACTTATGAACTAATGAACTGATTATCTTGCAATTTTACATAAATATTGTAACAATCATCTCAGGCCTTGGTTTTCTACAGCTACAAGCCAGGCCAAGACAGTTTTCGACTTGCAACTTTCTGCCTCAAAACGTACAAAAGGAACCAGCTTATGGCAAAGAGGGGTAGAGGTTGAAACAATGATGGTCAAAAGTCTAACGGTGAAATAACCGACGCTGACCAGTGACAAAAGGGTGGCAGCCAGACGCCAGGCGTGAGTGGAGTGCCATCAGATAGGGGGGCAGCACCAACTGGGGCAGTGATCCAAGGAGGAACAATGGTTCGAGGGTTGGCGAGCACGTGGAGTTGGGAACACGAGGACACTTTTCGGTGAACCACGGCTAGAGTAACATGTCTGAGGAGTGAGCAGCGTGCAGCCCGCAGCCCTAGGGGCTGAAATGGAGTCCTGTTTCCGGAAAACCACCACCACATCAACACCATCACATCAAAACCACCATTGAAGAAAAATAATTAAAATTCATAATTTATAATGTAAAGTGAGCAGTTTAAAAGTGCGCGAAAAGGCCATGGTCCGCGGGGTATACAACATATAAGGTTAGTGTAATTTTAAGTTGTTGTTTGTTTGCCACACTGGTTATTTTCTTGTATTATTGTTGTTTAAATAGGGTTTAGGTTTTGTGATTCGTAGTATTATTGTGCATTATCCTATTTGAATATAGAGACTCTCAATAAACATTATTATTATATTTCATAAACGGTAAAATCATATTTCATATTTCGGTGTTCTGCTCAATAGACTGATTACTAAAATTCCAAAGGACATTTGATATATTTAACCAACATTGAAAATCTCATTTGTTTCTTTGTAAAGTGTCAATTTCATTTGCCTTTTGATTATTTTCATTATATTTATCTAATGATTCAAAATTGCCTTGTGTTGTTATTTCACAAGTATCATTAGATCCCCTCCCTTCTTTATTGTTTTAATCATGGAGTGAAGCAATATAGTTGGGAAAGATGTGTAGTTCTACATTCATTGATTGCTGGACTGCGACTTTATTAAAAGTAATAAAGTAATGTACATTGTTTTTTTATATAGTTCAAATGAATTCATGTCTCTGCTAAAGAGTTATGCTGTGGTAGTTGTTTATTCAAATTTCGAGGGTCGTTCCCTAATAATTAACGTGGCGCCTGGGTTATAAATTTCAAATTTTATATTATCAAATTTTCATATTACTATTTAAATTTCAAATTCACCATATATTAAGCAATCAGTAAGTGTAGATCTAGACAATATATTATGAAGATTCTATTTTATTATGTCTCGTGGAAGAAGGAGATTGCATTTGCAACACAACATTTCTCCGGGTGTAAAGCACGGGTTACCAGGCTGATAGATAAAATAGGACATGTAAAGCTGCGTTTAGACCAACGTTATTAACATAATGTTGATAACTTTATCATTATAGATTCTATTAAATAGAAAATAACTTATCATACACATGATGAACATATGAGTTTGTCAAGTTCCGTTTAATAAAATAAGCATTTTGTTTATAACTTTGGTGTAAATGCAGCTTTATACCGTAGATAAATATTAAATAGTGAGAATAAGTTATTTTTTATAACTATCAATCTTCAAACATACGACTTACCTGTCAAGCTTGGGAATATAATGATAGATATAATTACGATAATAATAATAATAATAATAATAATAATAATAATAATAATAATAATAATAATAATAATAATAATAATAATATGTTTCTGTTTATGTTCATGGCGTGGTCATACTTCAAAGGTTATGGCCACCAGTGAACAAGTCAAGCACAATAAAGAACTGTCATAAGACAGGTCAAGAACAAAAGTTACAAGTCAGACATAATCTATACATAATAATGAATCGAATAATGAAAAATATTTATTTTCATAGTTTTTATAATTATATAAAATAATGCAACTCACCTGAGCTGGCAAAACTAGCCGATATTGGATTTGCGATTGGATTCGTCGGTGATTCAGTATCGAAATCCCTATCTATTGACGATGAAACAAGGCCTAACGGATCGTCTAAATTTAGATCATCTAATGCGTTTCCTACAACAAACAAAAAAACGAGCAAATTTAGTAGATGAGTAACACAAATATTAATATTGAAAAATATGTTATCTTTCAGATAAAATACGTTATCTTCCCCTAAATGATATAATATGTGACAACAAGAATGGGACTCAGTAAATAAAGTGCACAGTGTTTTAATTTCTGTGCTTTAGGAGAAATACTAAACTTGGAAGTAACGAAATGACCACTTTTTGTGAACCTTCTACTGAAGTTTAAAGTAGAATGTAATTCTACAATCACTCACTTTTATTATAAGCTTGTGTTTTCAACAGGAGTTTATTCAGTCTGGTGTAAAATAACAGCAATTCAGAGTAATGATCCGGAATACAGGGTAGGGCAATGAACTATGGATAATTTGAAATAGCAGGTACCGTTTTAACGAAACTCACATTTTTATTCTACAGTGCATCTTCAATGTTGGCATTTTAATAATAGAGGAAAAATTGTAACATTTCAGTATAGCAAGAGCTCCACAAAAAAAGAACAGTGGTAATATTACAGTAACAATAAATATTACACTTGAAGTTATGTTTTTTTATGAAAGAATACAGAAAAAGATTGAACGAGTATTTTGTTTTGGATAGCATAATGCATCATGGTTACAACAATTTTCTTACTGGTCTCACAAAAATCATCTTCGAGGTAATGAAGTTGAGAACAAGCAGCCTATCAATTTTACTAATCACTTGTGTTCAGACAAAATATGACAACGATTCTACTAGTATTATTAAGAAGAAACATAATGTATTTTTTCAATAATCATGAACTAAAATAATGCAACTCAACTCACCTGAGCTGGCAAAACTAGCCGATATTGGATTTGCGATTGGATTCGTCGGTGATTCAGTATCGAAATCCCTATCTATTGACGATGAAACAAGGCCTAACGGATCGTCTAAATTTAGATCATCTAATGCGTTTCCTACAACAAACAAAAAAACGAGCAAATTTAGTAGATGAGTAACACAATATTAATATTGAAAAATATGTTATCTTTCAGATAAAATACGTTATCTTCCCCTAAATGATATAATATGTGACAACAAGAATGGGACTCAGTAAATAAAGTGCACAGTGTTTTAATTTCTGTGCTTTAGGAGAAATACTAAACTTGGAAGTAACGAAATGACCACTTTTTGTGAACCTTCTACTGAAGTTTAAAGTAGAATGTAATTCTACAATCACTCACTTTTATTATAAGCTTGTGTTTTCAACAGGAGTTTATTCAGTCTGGTGTAAAATAACAGCAATTCAGAGTAATGATCCGGAATACAGGGTAGGGCAATGAACTATGGATAATTTGAAATAGCAGGTACCGTTTTAACGAAACTCACATTTTTATTCTACAGTGCATCTTCAATGTTGGCATTTTAATAATAGAGGAAAAATTGTAACATTTCAGTATAGCAAGAGCTCCACAAAAAAAGAACAGTGGTAATATTACAGTAACAATAAATATTACACTTGAAGTTATGTTTTTTTATGAAAGAATACAGAAAAAGATTGAACGAGTATTTTGTTTTGGATAGCATAATGCATCATGGTTACAACAATTTTCTTACTGGTCTCACAAAAATCATCTTCGAGGTAATGAAGTTGAGAACAAGCAGCCTATCAATTTTACTAATCACTTGTGTTCAGACAAAATATGACAACGATTCTACTAGTATTATTAAGAAGAAACATAATGTATTTTTTCAATAATCATGAACTAGAATACTGAAATCATATTTTAAAAAGCTACAAAACTATTAACTCATTTATCTTTTATTTTCAAGCACAACATCAAAACAATGATTGAGAGAGAAACAAGAATGGCATGCAATTGTTACTCTGTTGCATAACGATACTTTCTCACTAATGAGGGAAAACTTGAATTTTAAAAACTCCTATGAAGTGGAAATGCACTATAATGGCAGTGTTTGATTGGCAATGGTATTGCTATCCTTGTCTATTATTCAACAAAGCGGATAGCGCTATCTCTTTCTCGCTTTGCTCTGTTGCCAGATCGTCTTTCAACAATGTAGAATTGATAATTAATTAACAAAATATTTCATCCAAATTATGAAAACTCATTATGAAAAATATAATTTTTTGCTTAATATAATATAATTGATTGATTTAAACGATAATGAACAGTTAATATTACATCAATAAACCTATATCAGCTACCGTCCATAGAAGGCATTGACAAGATAGAGGATCGGCAGCATTGTTCTGCTATCTTTCTCCACCGCCATTATAACGTGGACCTTACGTGAACGTTTCGACCTGGTCATCATCAGAAAGTCGAGACTGTCTAAGATGACCCAAACCAGATCGAAACGATCGTCACTACTAAAATAGTAAGTGCATTTTCACTTCATAAGTGTTTTTAAAATTCAAGTTTTATGAAATAATTACTGTTTCACTAAAATGATACTATTTTATTAAAATTTGTTCACTTACCGACAACGGATTCTATGGTATCACAAGGGGGGTAGAAATGATTGCTCATTGGCGAGATTGCAATCAACGACGATTGCTGCTGTTGACTATTATTTAGGTTTTGATTGCTCAGGCCATGCAGTGCCATGTACAGGCTCTGTCTTCTTTGCGCCTTTTCAACCGGATCCATCAGAGGATCGTTGTCTAATGCCATAATTTGATTCCTTATTAATTCCTGTAAGGAGAGAAAACACAAATGAGAATACAATGTTGGTTAAATTAATATAGAGGGGTGCAAAAGTCTATTAAATACAAAATTTCAGCTAAATCAAATTCAATTTTTGGATATAGTTTAATTACAATTATAAAACGTGACTAATTAATAGGATAAAATTTAGCACCGCGTTGAATATTATTATTTTTTTATTGCGGATGATGCCCACATAAGCTTTCTGCTTGTGCGTGGGTTGAAAGAAATATTATTAGGCTATTATCTGATCAATATATTATATATATATATATTAGGCTTAATATTTTGAGAAAGACAATGAATCTTCAATATTTCATTCAAATCGAATGGATTAAGACACTGCAGTTTTTATTCCAATGCATAATAATCAAGAAATAAAAGTATTTCAAATCAATACATACGGTATTTATTTATTCATTAAAAGGAGAAAAATCTGTGGTTTTGACAATTTCTTAGTCTTTAAATTTAATATGAATAAATTACCACAGTATCAACTTCTTCTCAACTACATATGGAAATAAATTGGGAGTTGCATTTGTTCAAATGCTAATTAATGAATAATTATTATTAAACGAAAATCCCAATTAAATTATGTAAATCACCCCGAAGACTTCTGCTACTGCAAAATCGGTTAGGTTTATGCAAAATTCTGCAGTAGCAGAAGTCTTCGGGGTGATTTACAGCATTTAATTGGGATTTTCGTTTAACCTTCCGGCAGTCGCGCTGTTGTAAAAAGTACAACAGTGTCAGTTTTTTGCTGCACAAAACTATTAAATGGGGTGGTGTCAGTGAATCAGTCACCTATGCATTCCAAAACTTTCCCCCCATCACTCCACTGAGTTGCAGTATCAACCGAGCAATGGTTCAGTCTTCAAGTGCCATTTAGTCGCGACAGTGCATAAGATAGGGAAAGACTGTATACGGGGACTGTAAACGAACCAATAACACAAAATTGATGGCTTTGCTTGATGTACTACCTTATTGGGCTATGAACTAGTAATCATCCAAATGTTCATAGGCGTAAAATAATCCAAGAAGATGGAAAAAGTAATCATACAATTAATTAATATGTTTTTACAGTAAACAGAGTACATAACACTTGAAAAATTGGATGTTGTACAAAATACAACACGCGACTGCTCTTGTGATTGAGTAGGGCGCGACTACCGGAAGGTTAATAATAATTATTATTATTCTCAACAACACAACAAGCATTAAAAGAACCACAAATAGACGATAAATTATTGACGATTACAAATAACTTATTACATAAAATTACAGCGACATACTAAACCACCATAATATAAACTATTAAGCACTAACGGAAGTTTAGTTCGTTTCATAATTTTACTTATGAGATCCTTGGAATATTTCTGGTGGAGCTAAGCTGTAAACTGTTCGAATATTATTGTGAGATTTATTTTCAGCTGTCAATATTGGTTGAGTTGACCAACAATTGCCTCAATATTGGTTTAGTTGACCAACAATTGCCTCAATATTGGTTGAGTTGACCAACAATTGCCTCAATATTGGTTGGCTTGACCAACAATTGCCTCAATATTGGTTGAGTTGACCAACAATTGCCTCAATATTGGTTGAGTTGACCAACAATTGCCTCAATATTGGTTGAGTTGACCAACAATTGCCTCAATATTGGTTGAGTTGACAGTTTGACGTGAGGGATACTTACTGCCTGCATAGTGTTATGCTGATGCAACTGTGAAAATGAGTGGTTGGCCGAGCCTATGTGGTTATCCAACCGATTATGGGCCAATTGGGCCCCGGGCGCTCTATTATGTGAACTATTTGAACCAAGACTGCTTGTGCTTGCACATTCACTACCCTCGCCGCTACCGTTCTGCAACATACAGTCAATTGTCTCAACCACTCACCTATAGTCCGTGAGATATTACTTTCAAGGCTGTGCAAAGGCTAAAAATAAACTTTCTACTGGTGACATTTTTCAAAGTTTTTCGATTTGTATATCATCAAGCTATCAAAATGAAAAAGTTTTCCCAGGTAGACATTTTTTTCCGATCATTACTTTTTGAGATATGAGCACCTAAACTTTAAATTTTTGGGACAGAACATTACAAATTCGATAAGAGATAAATCCATAAGATTTAGAGGATAAATTCTTCATGGTAATGTTGATTGAATATGTATTGATTTATTATGTATCTAAGCTAGTTGATGTTAATAAGGCTCTTCATGGATTTATTCTGTGAGCTTTTGTATGTAAATAAATAAAAAAAATCTGGGAATATCAATTTTTGAGAAAGTTATTCAATTTACCAAAAATGACCCAAAATAACTCAACTAAAACATATTTTTGGTCATTTTTAGTAAACAGAATAACTTTCTCAAAATTGATATTTTCCAAAAAAAATTGTTTTATTCAATCAACAACACAATACCATGAACTATTTATCCTCTGAAATTGATATTTTCAAAAAAAAATTGTTTTATTCAATCACCAATACCATGAAGAATTTATCCTCATAGGTTTCTCATCATAGATTTATCTCTTACCGAATTTGAAATGTTCTGTCCCGAAAATTCAAACTTTAGGCGCTCATATCTCAAAAAGTAATGATCGGAAAAAATGTTTTCCTGAGAAAACCTTTTCATTTTGATAGCATGATGATATAGAAATCGAAAAACTTTGAAAAATATCACCAGTAGAAAGTTTATTTCTAGCCTTTGCACAACCTTAACACGAAAAGGGGAAACCAGTTTCTGCCTTTGCCTTCTAGCCTTTGCACAGTGTAGCATGGACAGAGTAGTGGGGAGGAGTAAACATGCTGCGCAAAAATTTAATGCTGAGACAAAAGTAGGGAGAATGCTATTAGGTATAGTGAAGTCCACGTTATAATGGCAGTATTTGATTAGCAATGGTGTTGCTATCCTTGTCTATCATTCAACAAAGCTGATAGCGCTATCTCTTTCTCGCTTTGCTCTGCTGCCAAATCGTCTTATAACAATGTAGAATTAATAATAAATTAACAAAATATTTCATCTTAATTATGAAAATTCATCATGAAAAATATAATTTCTTGCTTAATAAAATATAATTGACTATTTTAAACGAGAATGAACAGTTAATATTACATCAATAGACATGTATCAGCATTGACAAGACAGAGGATCGGCAACGTTGTTCTGCTATCTTACTCCACTGCCATTATAACGTGGACCTCACTATAGTGGGAGTGATTAGTGAAGGTAAGAGTATCGGACCTCTCTGTCTTCGAGTGAGAGTCGTGTTAAAAGTAATATCTCACGGACTATAGTGTTATATGGTGGGTGTTTCAAAGCACTCAGCTAAAATAACTAACTGGAGGTATATGTGGCTTTACCAGACTGGTTTCTCTTCAATTTTGTTCGGTTGGCAGTATAAGATGTGGACATATGTATTGAAAGACCATTTAGATTGAGTTAAATCAATGCTACTAATGAGAAAATATAGGATAACAAGATATCTCATGGTATAGGGCTTTTGTATTGCAATTTTCACTGGATAAAATATAGCATTAAAAGATATCCCATGGTATGGGGCGTTTCTGTTACAAATTCCACTGTCGTTTCAAGCCGATTATTGTCGATTACAGTCATACTATTGTTGATTATTACTGTCTTGAACGGGTGAAAGTGTACAAATGGCACAGTACGAGAGACTACCAGCATCACTAGCTTCACGAAAAAGAACTACGTGGACTATCGGCTTAAACAAACAATGAAAATGTGGTACATAAACACCCTATACCATAGGCACAGAATAAGTACAGAATGGAAACTTGTAATAAATCGCCTATCTAACCAATGCTTTTTACATGACCCCAATACTAAACACGTGACCTTGGGAAGTTCCAATCCTGGTCTTCTGATTGGCTCGTAGCAGTGAACGAGATCAATTGATCCGGATCATTGAAGTGATCCGAACCAACCATCAATACTATTACAATGCGGCGCTTCCTAACAAGATGGCGGATTTTAGCGTCAGGGTACTAGCCAAGTTTCCGTACTGTATGTATACTGTGCCATAGGTCTTCTTATACTATATTTTCTCTGTGGTAGCACTGATTCAGACCAAACTAAATGGTATTTCGAAACATATGTCCTCATCTTATACTGCCAACTGAACAAAACTAGAAGAAAAGGCACCAACCATCCTAAACAAATATAACTTGTGACTTGAACGTAAAGCCTACAAAATATGATTGCCAGATTGTGTGAAAATACACACATATCAGTATCAGAGTCAGTGACCGGGAAAAAATTATGATTTCCATGAGTTTTTATGGGACTATTCCCACTCGAAGCGAGTAAGTAAGCGCCCTTAAGAATACTTTCATTAGAACTTATGGGAGAAATATTTTCACTGTAGCCTACCGGTCACTTTAACTGATACTGAAATATGGGAGTCAGTCTTAAAAATTCTAATTTAATGACGGATCTGTATGTAAAATTTCATTATCAATATTCTGTTACTGATCAAAAAGGTTGTGCGGTCGAGAGATTGGAAGAAAATTCAATTTTTAATTAAAATGGATATGGAAAAAAATGTTTTTGTTTTTCATTTGAATATCACTTCTCTCATCAGTAAGTTTTAACAGTATATATCCCTATCTATCTCCCTACCAATCAGAAGAAAGCTATTAGGTGAATCATAAATATTCAAAAACCAAAATAAGAGGCTGAATTAGCCTGTGTTTACAAGTTTGAGTTTCTTCAATGGTTCCAAATTTTCTCAAATAACTCAATATTATTCGTTACAAGTGTTAATTGAGTGGGATATTTATAATCAATTTATTAATTCAAGCAATCTAAATTCAAAATTTATGGTTTTAATGTTTATTTTGGATGTTTATTTATAAAAATTTTACACGTGAAATTCTAACCTTAGCTTGGACTTTGTCACCTAGAAATTTGGAAGAAAAATAGTACAAGTACTACCTTATTATTTTATCTACCAATGTTATTACATTAATGTCATTTGCATTGTGAATAAATAAAAAAAATAGGAAATAGACATTCTTAGTGCCGGTCATACAAAACCGGTTAAATTTTAACGAGTAAATTGATTAATTTCACGAGAACCAATCAGAGAAAGCCTTTTTGATAAGACGACTTCTCTAATTGGTTCTCGTGATTAATCACGATTAAAATTTAACCGGCTTTTATGCGACCGGCACTGAGAATGTCTATTTCCTATTGGTTAAATTTAAACCGTGATTAATCACGGTTGAATTCTCATGAATTTAAATTCTCGTGATTAATCACTATTAAAACTTAACCGGCTTTTGTGCAACCGGCACTAAGAATGTCTATTTCCTATTGGTTTTTGAATATTTCTCATTCACCTAATAGTTTTCTTCTAATTGGTATGATGAAAACAATAACGTTCATCAGAAATAATTGAAATCATGTTTCCAGACGTCAAAAGCAGTTGAAAGAACGTAGTTTAGTCTGTGAAGTTCCAAAGGGAGCAGAGCGGCTGCATACTAAATTGTATGCTGAAGGATGGAAATGGAGACACTGACTCTTGATATTTGAGCTGCAAGCAGCTAACTTAAAAAAATGCTCAAGCAGCCTTGTCAAATTGAATATATTGAATCACATGGGTTTGGAATCTGTGTAGCATTAGACATTCAAGAAAGTCAAGTTTTCACACAATCTGGCAACGTCATTATTTTTTCGGCTTCTGATTCAAATCTCAACTTGTTTTACTCAGATTTCAGGCTGGCTAATCGCTTAGCACCGCCAAATTTGAAAGAACAAATCTCCACTATTTTAAAGGAGATGTTCATGGAATAATACTGTACAGGTTAACAAGTATATGATTTTTAACAGTGGAGATATATCAGAAAGATAACTCTGAAAGAGTTGCCAAACTATCGGTATAAAGTGTAAACGTTAAAATCTTCATAGGATAAATTCAAGTATATTGAGCCCTCAAAATGCGGTCTTTAGATCCTAGTATGTTTGAAAATGCAATAATTGTCAATGAAGAATACATATTTATTAATCATAGTATGTGTGCAAATTATGTTCTTGAGAAGAACATCAATGTTGAACTACCCTTGATGATAACAGGTTCATCATGTTTCAAGTGGTGCTTAATATTACTTAATATTTAAGTAAATATTAAAATTTAGCATTTCAGGACACAATTATTTGTGTTTCAAATTAGTTTACAAAAAGGACTATATCACTCTTTAATCAAAATTTGAGAAAGGGACAGTTTTGGGCTGGGCCTGTTGACCCTTCCCCAATCATTCATGTGATTTGTGTATATTTTCAATGTAAAAATGAATACAATAATTAAAAATGCATTAGTACAACTTTATATTGATTGTGGAACGTGAAATTATCTACAAGGAATGTTTGTCCACCGATTTCAATGTACAATTTACATATCATGTTTTACAAAGAAAAGAGTGTTAATTAATTGAATAAAAACACACATATGTTGTCAAATTCTACACAGTTTTATTTGGTACACGACCATGACAGTCAACTTGAAAATGTGACCGGTGTGGTCATGAAACCTTGGTCGTGTACCAAATAAAACAGTGTAGAATTTGGCAACATATGTGTGTTTTTATTCAATTATGGAACGGTTCTACAATATTGACAATGACTCAGACGAAGTGTTAAATTAAATTTTTTGTAGGATGAAGTAGTTTTCTTGAAGAAGCAAACAGTTCTTCAATACTGCAAACTTACATCCTTGACATTTCTATCGAAATTTGTCAATAAAAATACACGGACAAAATTCTATGTATTCAAAGGTGGTAATGATATTCCTGTCGGAATTGAATCGAGTTACAATATTCAACTCAACAGAAGTCTATTAAAAAATTATCTTTCATACGGAAAGAGAACGAAAAATAAGATCGATTTAATAAAAAAAAAATGCAACTGGTTTGAAAAAAAATCTAGAAAGGTATTCCTACATTTCTAGACATTTAGAAATATCTTCCTAGATTTAGATAAAATAATTCGTAAGTTGATAACGAAGATCTACAATGGACAATTACGTAGCTCAAGGAATGGAAAATACTGTAGTGAGTTCAAAATGTGTTCAACGTCAGCAAGACCAAAAACCACTTGAAATATTCCAAGGATTCAAAAAGTAGCATTACTAAATTCCAAGTCTAATGCATGCTTTTATGAAACCACTGTATAACTAATGATCAAATACAAAACTAACTAAACAGTGCAAAATAGTTTCTTCTTTTTGATGAAGCTTCTCCGATGAACTTTTTCTTACTGGGTACTATGTTTACAACTTTTATTAGACTATACCAAATTATCTCTAACTAATAACTCTAGTAGGTACAAAACAACATGGAACCATCTCTAAATTGATTCGATGCTCAACTGATAAAAGAGCTACAAGACAATTTGTGAAATAATACCAAATTATTACTGTAATACTGATAAGTTACAAAGTTGATGACAAATCTCAATTCCTCGGATCTACTATTCACAGAAAATTCAAGTTATCCAAGTACAATGATTTCCTTTCATGCTGAGCTGTAATATTACTATCGTGCAATACTGAAATATTTGACTAAACTGGGATTCCATACTGAAATATCACGTATAAGCTACTGAAATTCAATATTAAAGTACTGGAATAAACTGAACTTTATGCAGCAATACTCGAATCAATTCAATACTCGATTTCTATCTGAGAAATTTGAATTCTTATGGCTGGTTTCCGAGCTCGGGATTTGGCTAAGTTCTAGACTTTAAACAGCTGGAGTCAGAAAATTGGCTTTCCGAAACGGGGCGTAATCGTAGTCATTGTTAGGCTAGCTTCACACGTATTCGGTTTCATTCGGTTCGGTTCGTTACCAAAAACGAATGAGGCTTTCATACATGTCAGGTTTAATTCGTACGGTTCTAATTAGGTATTTTCTTCTCAAACACAGCTGTGTTTTGATTTTCACAGTTCATGCTGGTATATTTAAATATAACAGCTGGTGTTAAATTGTAAGATGTTATTTCCTGAACAACAAAATGTTTAAGTTAATTAAAAATTGTGAATTATTTGAATAGTTCTTTTTGATTATGTTAATTTTGGATGTTCAGAGAGATTATTTTTTCAAATTGGGAATTTTTTCCTTGTTTTGACAAATGGTATATAAACTTCATCTCTTCTCTCCATTGATGAAATCATGTAATATTTGTAGAAAAAAAATAAAAATTCTCCCTGAGTTTCAATTTATATCTTTCATATTTTTTTAGCGAACTATTCATTGAGAAAAAAATTTTCCTGTGAACTAACAGAAATGAATTGACCATATGATTTTGACTTGGAGAATTTTGAAACAGATAATCACGATATCAGGTTAAAATATAAACAAAAAAGGCAAGCGTGTGTAAGAGACTTTGTTTTTCCTGTTTCCCTAGCAACAAATTCGAATATGATGAAACCTATTCGTGTCGAGGGGGCGTTCGGTGCTATGCGGTTGCTATTCGGTACCGAATTCAAACCGAATCATCGTTTCACACTTATCGGAATTTGCCGAAAACGAAACGAACCGAACCGAAAGTGTGTGAAGAAGACTCTCAACGAATTGAAACCTGATGGAATTTATTAGAGTCAAGTGGGCGTTCGGTTCTATGCGGTTTCTATTCGGTACCGAATTCAATCCGAATTACCGTTTAACACTTATCGGAATTTGCCGAAAACGAAACGAAACGAATGAGCGTGAAACTAGCCTCATAGTCACGTTTGAATAAAATTTCGAAAAACTAGAAAATTGAACACAAAATAAAGAGAAAATATTGTACAGTTTCAGCTATTTTGAATTATTTAGGAATATTTAATTTCGTCAAGGAAAAACGTTTCCAATTATAGAAATGAGAAAATAAAGCGACTACGCCCCGTTTTGGAAAGCCAATTTTCCGACACCAGCTGTTTATTTAATTTCGTCAAGGAAAAACGTTTCCAATTATAGAAATGAGAAAATAAAATCAGCGACTACGCCCCGTTTCGGAAAGCCAATTTTCCGACTCCAGCTGTTTATTTAATTTCGTCAAGGAAAAACGTTGCCAATTATAGAAATGAGAAAATAAAAACTGCGACTACGCCCCGTTTTGGAAAGTGAATTTTCTGACTCCAGCTGTTTAAAGTCTAGGACTTGGATAATCCCGAGCTCAGAAACCGGCCCTTATGCTAAAATCAGGTTTAATAGTTCGATCTATTAACCTTGGTTTGAAAAACTAAATTGATGATGAAGAAAAGTTTTAGAAATCTACTTACAGATGATTCGCTGCTCTTTTGATCCCTTTTCTGAGTGGGCAGAGCACTGGACAGAATATCCGCAAGATTTGTTCCTATATCTAACGGTGCAGCAAGTTCCCTTGCTATGCTCATTTCCTCTGAAAAGGTAATAACTGATTAATTCCATGTTTCATTCATTAGAAAAATAGTTTGAAAACATGGAAAGGAAGAGTTAAGATCGATGTCGTATCCATATTATAAAAATAGTTAAAATATTAGTTCAGTATAATACTAAGTAATTCACATAGCTTCTTATTGACCTGGTGGAGAAATATTACAGTGAGGTGCACGTTATAATGGCAATGGAGAAAGATGGGAGAAAAACGTTGCCAAACCTCTGTCTTGTCAATGCCTTCTATAAATAGTAGCAGATACAGGTTTATTGATGTAATATTAACTGTTCATTCTCGTTTAATGTGCAATTAAAATCAAACAACACAGCTTGTAGACTAACATTATAAATCAAATAACATGAAAAAACTATTATTCAACAATTTTTATCATTGAATGCTTTCTTATCATTTATGCTTCTACCATAAGGCTATTCATAACTAGCTGTCTATGCTGCATAATAAAACTTAAAATTAATCTAATCCAGGGGGCACTCAGGGGGGACAATATAGGTGCTGTGTGATTTTCGGTAATTTAAAAAATCTTTGACCACACTGGAAGGTAGAATGATGTTGAAATATGTAAAAAAATAATTGAAAGGGATAGAAAAATATCAAATACAAGAGATTTAAATTTTGATGTTACTCAGGCCCCCCTAAATTTGTCAACTTTCCAATGTTCAATTTTATAGCAAAGACATAAGGAACTATTATGTTGAGCACATTGAAATAGGGCTATTTATTTATTATATAAAAACTGTATGGGAAGACATATGAGAAATGCAAAGGTGGTTTTCAAGTTCACCATTCAATACTGCATTCACTCAACTCAAACTACTAAACTACTATCCCAACTAGCACACCTGATTGAAACTAGCCTACTCTACCTGGCCTACCCAACCAATCCCACCAAACCTGATCTATCTTACCCATCCTTCTATACCTAACCTACCTACTCAACCCTCTCTCAGTTAATCTACTTAACCTACCCCACCTACATACTAACCTACTAACCTGGCCACCCTACATAAATTATGCTATCCAACCTACTCTACCTAACAGTTCATTTTATCTTGAAACCATTGCCCTATAGTGAGGTCCACGTTATAATGGCAGTGGAGAAAGATAGGAGAACAACGTTGCCGATCCTTACTGTCTTGTCAATGCCTTCTATAAATAGTAGCAGATACATGTTTATAGATGTATTCATTCTCGTTCAAAATAATCAATTATATTTTATCAAGCAACAAATTATATTTTTCAATAATTCCATAGGGAATTTACAAAATAAAGATGAAATATTTTGTCAATTAGTTATTAATTCTACATTGTTAGAAGACGATCTGGCAACAGAGCAAAGCGAAAAAGAGATAGCGCTATCCGCGTTGTTGAATGATAGATAAGGATAGCAATACCATTACTAATCAAACACTGCCATTATAACGTGGACCTTACTATTATAGTATTATTAAAATGGTGTTGAAAAACATAATACCCAAATATTGTAAATCGCATATCGCAAATCCGATTCAAATGTAACAATGAAATATTAAGTTGCATCAATCTAACGATATCTCATCAGCAGCAGTTTAATTTGAGGAGTAGATGATGATGATGGTCTATGAAATATTTAGTAGCACGAGGTATAACATCTCACAATTACTTATCTTCATCAGCTTCATTACTATCCTATTATATTAAGCGAGCAATTTCTGTATTTATATATCTGGTTATTTATGTTTAATGGATCTCGAAAACGGCTATAACGATTTTCACGAAATTTGGAACATAGTAGGTTTATGATATAAAGATTCGATTGCACTAGGTCTCATCCTTGGGAAAACTTGCTGAACAACATTAAAAGGATAATTCATCCTTGGCTGAAGCAGCTGTGGATAGTAAAAAAGTGAGTATGTGAAAAAACAAAATATCGCATCCCCGAAATTCATAAGATGACATATAGCCAGCTGTGAAATATGAACACGATCATTTTAGAGAATTGTGTTTTGTTTAACGAGCGAAGCTCGGTGCCCCAATATTTTGAAGAGAAGATGATGATAATAATAATGGTGATGATTGATTGATTGATTCTTGCAAGACCCATTACATACTAAAACTAAATTTTTATTAGAATAAATGACAAAAAATAGCTAATGATGATGATGATAATGATGATGGAGAGATCTCATCTACCGATATCTAATCATCATCAATTCCATCACCCACGCACAAGCCTGCAGCTCATGAGGGCATCATTATCATGGCAAAAAATGTATTGCCACAAATTCAACAGGAGAGAGAAAAACATGGAAAAGCCAGTCAAGCTAATAAAAGGTTCATTTTATGCGAGTTGTACAATAAATTAATATTGCAGCTGTAAAAGAGGAAAAGTCTATTTCTGTTTTTACATACCACAATATTATACACACTAAGGCCCGGTTGCACAACAGCCGGTTAAATTTTAACCATAATTAATTTCACGAGAACCAATCTGAGAAGGTGTTATTGAAAAGACTGCTTCTCTAATTAGTTCTTGTGGTATTAATCACGGTTAAAATTTAACCGGCTGTTGTGCAACCGGCACCAAGAATGGATCTTCTTACCAAGAGTATGTGATCGGTATGAAAAATGTATTGTGAGT
The DNA here is from genome assembly GCF_014356525.2 of Nilaparvata lugens. Lineage (NCBI taxonomy): Eukaryota > Metazoa > Arthropoda > Insecta > Hemiptera > Delphacidae > Nilaparvata > Nilaparvata lugens. Next base: position 8,489,444 of record NC_052511.1, read on the forward strand.
TTATAAGCGAAAAATTAATAAAGTTTATCAAGTAAACAAACAAGTTTATGTTTCTTTATTATTTACTAACAGGTAACCCGTGCTTCGCAAGAGTTTAATTGAAAACTTGACAAATAAGAAACTTGAGGTAATGAAATCTTGAAGAATTAAACATAATTAGGCCTATAACCATCCTCGGTAAATCAAGAATCTATATTATACAAAATTTCAATTTTTTATTTTTCATCTATTATTTTATTAATTTCAAAAAAGGGTACTAAAAAGTTGCTTTTATTTTTTTATTTTATTTAAAATTTTGAATTTTGAAGGTTGATTTTATACTCTAAATGAATCACAATAAATTATAAACTTTAGAAATATTGCACTTATTTAAAAAATTTGAATACAAAATCAAAAACCTACTCACTATTTGTTATTCACAGCTCTAAAATATATTTAGACTGACCACTAGATAATACACCTAAGTTAACAATTACATGTTTATTCTTCCGGAATTATAGATTATATTGGACATAACACAACTTAGCATACGCATGATGTGCATATGTGTTTATCAAGTTCCGTTCAATCTAATAGAATCTATAAAGACGGAAAAGTAAATCTTTTGTTGATAACTTTGGTGTAAAAGCAGCTTAATTCAATTTTATAAACAAAATTTCAAGTTAATCAATCCTGTAGTTCAGACGTGATTTATTAATTATTTATTTATCACATTGTGTACAAATACTTAACATGAGGAAAGGCACAACAGGCTCATGCCCAAAACTGTCCCACTTCCAATTTATACTATACTGTCCAAATCAAAATTATAGTTATGTCACTTTCACTTTTCAAAATACAGTTTACGCTCTTCAATACTCAGATAAACGAGCATATTTTGGATCAAATAGATACTATTAGGGCCTATAATCAAAAACTGAACAGTAACTTAATAATTATTCAAAAAGTCTACATTTTTATGATGCGTCATTCGTGTATTTCCTTTCTCGTACATGTTCAAGACGATTCTTTCCTTTATTATATTATAGATTATGTTAAATATCTATAAAGAAAGAGAAACTTACGATCAACGTGGGCGAAGGCGCAGAAAACGCCACGCGGGCAGTAGCCAGCTTGTTGGACATCATTGCATTTTGTGCTCTTGTAAATTTCCGGGTGAAACTGTTGCTCAGTCCTGGTGTGACAGTAGCCACACATATCGCCACTCTCACAGTTACCAGGCTCACCCCACTCATCTCCGTGTTTCACGTTGGGACACGGAGTGGATCTGTGACAAACAATCAATTGGAATACTCAAATTTATATGCAAAATTATGAATGAAACTGTCCTTGAAATGAATGGCATTCGTTTCCGAACAATATTTAATTGTTTGAAACTATTAATTAATTTTATTAAACTATTAATTAATATTATTTCAATTAAATATTCAATATTTAATTGAACTCGAAACTATTCAAAGAATAGTTTCAAGTTCGGACACGGAGTAGATCTATGACCAACAATCGATTAGAATATTCACATTGAAATACAAATTGAACCTGTAACCAAAATGAATGATAGGGTTGCACAATGCAATATCTATTTATTCAATCATGAGCAACTATTATAGAATAGAATAGAATAACTGCCTTTATTTTTACCTAGGAGGGCGGAGTTAGGGCGCAGCCGGCCCTCTCTTACACTCAACCCTCTTATATGGAAAGGCAAAAAAGCTGATACCCAAAAATAACCAATTTCAAATGTATACAATAATATTCTATTTCAATTATTCTGATCCTGAATCGGCTCAATTATAAGTGTGATCATCTATAGTGACGTACAAGTTATAATAGCAGTGGAGAAAGATAGGAGACAACGTTGCCGATCCTCAGTCTTGTCAATGCCTTCTATAGACGGTAGCTGATACAGGTTTATTGATGTAGGCTAATATTAACTGTTCATTCTAGTTTCAAAATAGTCTATTATATTTTATTAAGCAATAAATTTTATTTTTCAATAATTTCATAATGAATTTTTAAATTAAGATGAAATATTTTGTTAATTATCAATTCTACATTGTTAAAATACATCTGGCATCAGAGCAAAGCGAGAAAGAGATAGCACTATCCGCTTTGTAAGAATGATAGACAAGGATGGCAATACCATTGCTAATCAAACACTGCCATTATAACGTGGACATCACTGTAGGTATTTATTCAATCATGTTCAACTATTATACTTATATGGAAGGGCATAACAGGCGATACCCAAAAATACCCTATTTCAAATGTATACAATAATATTCCATTTCAATTATTCTGATACTGGATTGGCTCAATTATAGATGTGATCATCTAGTTCAAGACAGTTGACCCCGGTTGATGTAGTTGATATTCAGTATCAACAATTTTTACATTCATAAGAAGTGGATGATTGAATCCAACATATAGGCTACATTTACCAGATCATGTCTAATACAAAAATAGAGCTATGCTTACGGTATTTTCCCTTTTGAAGTATAATGTTATAAATTTCTAGTCTTTTTCATTCAATATGAATAATTACCACAATATCAACTTCTCAACTACACAAAAAGTTATAAATTTCCTTCTGGTATTTTCCCTTTTGAAGTATAATGTTATAAATTTCTAGTCTTTTTCGTTCAATATGAATAATTACCACAATATCAACTTCTCAACTACACAAAAAGTTATAAATTTCCTTCTGGTATTTTCCCTTTTGAAGTATAATGTTATAAATTTCTAGTCTTTTTCATTCAATATGAATAATTACCACAATATCAACTTCTCAACTACACAAAAAGTTATAAATTTCCTTCTGGTATTTTCCCTTTTGAAGTATAATGTTATAAATTTCTAGTCTTTTTCGTTCAATATGAATAATTACCACAATATCAACTTTTCAACTACACAAAAAGTTATAAATTTCCTTCTGGTATTTTCCCTTTTGAAGTATAATGTTATAAATTTCTAGTCTTTTTCGTTCAATATGAATAATTACCACAATATCAACTTTTCAACTACACAAAAAGTTATAAATTTCCTTCTGGTATTTTCCCTTTTGAAGTATAATGTTATAAATTTCTAGTCTTTTTCATTCAATATGAATAATTACCACAATATCAACTTCTCAACTACACAAAAAGTTATAAATTTCCTTCTGGTATTTTCCCTTTTGAAGTATAATGTTATAAATTTCTAGTCTTTTTCGTTCAATATGAATAATTACCACAATATCAACTTCTCAACTACACAAAAAGTTATAAATTTCCTTCTGGTATTTTCCCTTTTGAAGTATAATGTTATAAATTTCTAGTCTTTTTCGTTCAATATGAATAATTACCACAATATCAACTTCTCAACTACACAAAAAGTTATAAATTTCCTTCTGGTATTTTCCCTTTTTAGGTACTCTATTATGAATTTGTTACACAACCATTTAAACATTTAAAATTTGAAGCAAATATTATTGAAAATATATCAATTCGAAGATGAAAATGTAAGACACGAAGGATGACACCATAGATGTCAAAACATGATTCTGTTTTTCTCGAAATAAAATCACGATATATGAAAAAATAATTATGTTTTTATTAATTCTAGGTAAGATCTGTTCAACTGCAAGAAGGCGGAATTTTCAGGATTTTTCTAACTATATCATTTTAAATAAAAAATGAACTATTATGATGTTAGGGAAATGAACTATGAACAGTTGGAAAAATGAATTATTCAACAGTTTGGGAAACATAAGAGACACGGCAATTTTTTTACAATCATTTCTAATTGGAAAACCTTTAGACAAGATTGGAGTATGCTAAAGAGGATATACTGGCCAATGAGTAAATACTGTCATTACATTACAATGTTATAGAAAAATTGCAAACATGTCTACAGTTAAACCAGGAAGTTTAACGAGTTGTCAAGGAGAAAAAAAAATCTATTCGATAATAATATAATTTTTAGATAGATAGATAGATAACAGTTTGAATTGATTTGTTTTTTCAGATTGATTTCTACACTGTTGCAGGTTTGATGCCTAGTGAGATCGGACTCCCCAATAATAATATAATCCAATAAAACGTGAGCTAATGTAACTAGTGATCATTAGACGGTGAAGGGTAGAACGCTAGAATAATGAATTATTATAATTTGAACTTACCTGTATTTAAATTTGCGTGGGCTTCTACGTTTATCTCTGCTATTGTGATATTGTGGGCAGGCATATCCCTGCCTACAGAGACGTGGAGGTCTCTTGCATTGTTCTGTTTTATAACTTGATAACACATAGTTAGTATCTGGAACAAAATAATTACAAAAGTTGAAACGTTATATAAACTAATTAAATATGACAATCATTGAGGGCCGTTTTCACAGTGACAGTTTAAACTAAATTTCATTAAACTGGATTAAATCCGTATCAAGTCTAGTTTGTTATAATGTGTTTAATTTTAGTTGAAGCCAACAGCTGATAAAATCGAGTTCAAGCTTTGATTAGCCCTTAGGGCCGTTTGCACAGTGCCAGTTTAAACTAAATTCCATCGCAAACTGGATTAAATCTATATGAAGTATCATTTGTTATAATGTGATTCATTTTGAGTTTAAGCCAACAGCTGATTAAATCGAGTTTAAGCTTTGACTGTGCAAACGGCTCTAAGTGTGTCAGATCAATCGGCTATTCAAGCAAATAAGAACAATTTATTCTTTGCCACTTTACAGTTAAGTTATTATTTTACTTTGACCAAATTTTTTTATTAAAAGCGTAATTTCAACGTCTGAGTGGATGAATGAATTATCAAACACTTGGGCCTATTTACATTTTAGATCAAGTCTATCATTTTGATTACAAATGATATTGGATCGAATATTACGATCTTCCCGACCATAGTAAGGGCAAGATATCTGACGATTCCCCGGTCACCAGACTGCGGAGAAGACTGGACAAGTAAGTAAGTAACGACAGATATTCATGAAAATAATGCTCTTTCAAAGGATTAAAATATTGCTATGGGTATAGAAGTAATTTTATATATTATGAGGATTAACTTACCTTGCCACTTTGGATCTTCATTCATTAAATTCCTTTCTTTATCTAAAACATTTGGCCCATTACATGACGCATTAGCATCCCCATCTGGATTTTCTAATGCCTATAATCAAGTAAATTGAATATTATCACCCTTGCAATAAGATAATTACGATATCAAGTGAGTCAAGAGAAACTAACTTTAGTTATGTTCTTAAAACTGAAGGCTAGGGTAAAAATGTTCAGTTTTTAATTTAATACAATAAAACATATAAAATTACCAACAAGACCCAATAACAAGTGAAAAAATTATTTATGGAATATAGTAAGCAGCTGAAAAATGATTTACGACTAAGTTCAACTGCTGATTATTAAACGGTGGAATAGGAATATACAGGGTTTTAGCTCAATTAATACAACTGAGAAGTTCTTTCCAATGTATGGTAACAAATTTCTTCAAGTTGATATGATTCAATTGCTAGCTCACATTATAAAAAAATTAAAAGCTTGTCATTGATCATTATAATTGCTCAATAATCACTTATTTTAATTTGAAGTGTATGTAATAATGAATGAAATTATTGATATAATTAGGACTAATAATTATTGAAATAATTAAATTTATTTGGATAAAGAGAAAATAAATTCTTACTTCGAAAATTTCCTTAACTGCTATTCTACAATCATCAAAATAATACAATATAAGGATTGTCAACCTACTGTATAATTAACTACCTAATAAAAAGTTATAACACCTTATTTGCATAAAATGCTATAAAGTTATTCAATAAATCTTTAAACTATGTAAAACATTACTATCAAACATTATAACAACTGAACACAATCAATATCATATTATAATAATATGAGCTTGTTGATATGCAAACATAGGTTAGGTTGGTAATGTAAACAGAAATGAAAGTGTAAACAAAACTTTAATAATATGAAATAACTTACTTGAATCTCTTTGATATCATAGACTGGTGGTCTCAAATCATGATTTCCATGAGCAAATGCACAATGAGGGCCATTTTTAGCGCAAAATCCTCTGGAATCGGTGTCGTGAACACACATACAAGTCTTGTAATATCTCAAGTGATACCTTCTTTCAGTATCACCAGCAGTTCTATGTAGAAAAGTGCATCTGTAAATAATATTTATTTATAATTAGAATAATCATTTTGCTAAATATATTGTAATATGTTCTGATTAATTAGTCAATAATTTGAATAGGTGTACAGTATGTAGGCTAGGTTCTACTTACTCATCTCCTTCCGGACATAATCCTGTAGTTTCATCATACTTTGTGCAATAATTATCAGCACTGTAATTAAATGATCCATCTCTTTTTCTCACAGGACGTCGACGACGTTGATTCATAAAATGCCAGTGAAAGCAAGTGAAAGGTCTGTGCTGAGTGCATTTGTGTTGTAGAAACAAGGGACATTGCTCCACACGGAATTCCTTCAAGTACCTGAAAACGACAATGATTGTAGTAAATATGACAATCACAAGTTATAATATTATGAATGATGATTATTTTAACACATGATAGCCAGAATTTGTACTTACGAATAATGATTTGGCTTCTCAGTTTGAGCTGTCAACAAAGGTTTCGACTCAGACGGCATTTTGTGTAGTTGCATTGCTTATGCGCATCTTCAGTGCGCAGGGTACGCTGCAGAAAATAAACAACACGATTGGTCAATTGGATCACGTGGTTTCAGATTGGAGAATTGGGAATGATGAACTGAATTCAAGGTCATTTCTGTTTTGATCAGAAAGTAAACAACTCAAAATTCTTACGTTATCAATTATTTGAAAGTGAATTATTTTGACGTGATAAAAAATCATTCTCATTCATATTGAAAATTTCTCCGAATAATTTTTCTGGGTTCACTTTCTCTTTTAATTGAGTTGTATACGAACTAATTTGCTCGTATTGATTTGACTTGATTCTCTTGAATGTAGAACGCGGGAAATTTTAAACTTGAAATAATTTTTATAGATAGTAATCAATTTCAATTTTTTTTAACAGTAGGCCTATGTACTTTGTAATATTGATGTGCATGGAATTAATGGTAGCATAGGAAATTGGGAATATAAAAATTTAATTGCTCAGTGTATCATCCTATTCCTTAGTGAGGTAACTATATTGATTTAATTCAATATAGGCAGAGGTAAGAGAAGAAGTACTGATTTCTCTCTGATATAGGCTAGGCCTATGATGATGATGCCAATCATTGATAACACAGTTTTGTTTATCAATCCTTTTATATACTAGTAGTTCTGTGAACAGTAGACCTCGCGCAGGTTTCTCATTCACGAGTATCTGATGTCCCCTTTTCTAGTTGACTCATAATTTATTATTAAAAACTGTTATTTGTTTTCTTCAAGATCAAAAACTCACTTATGTTAATAAACTCAGTTCACGTTTGAATTTGTACCCCATGTGATAATTTATCCAGTTCCGTGATAATCTTCCCATCTGCTAAAAATATTTCTCAACTATTTTTTAAATTATTTTTTTCAATCAAGAGTATTACCGGTATTTAGTTCATTTTTTATTTCATTTTCAATCACCTATTAAATTGTTTTTTCAAATGTGAGAATATTGATACTGATGGGCACGCATCATAAAAAATTAATATTGAAACCCTACCTTATAGAAATAGACACGGCCAGACATCTGTGTAATGCATGCAATGAATAATCCACTTGTCAGCTGATTGATTATGAATAATTCTATAGTCTGATTGATCCTATCTTCAAAGTAGATGATTATATATATATAGTGATATCAGAGTACGGAGGAATTCCTTTTCTTTCAATATTATCCTTAAAATGCAAAATTAAAAAAAAACCTAGTGTATACATCGACAGGCAGTTGAAAAGGAATATTTCTGCCAAATCTCATAGAATTCTATCAACGCGATAGGCCGTAATCTCGTTACATACAGACAAAAGAAAATCAGAGTTAAAACAGAGAAAATCAGAGTTAAAACATAGAGTTAACACATATCGTAATGACTTACTAAATGACGGAGGAAGAGGATGGGGAGTTCTTGTAGCTGTGAAAGATTGCTATAGCTCAATAAGGCTGCACCCTAATAAGGCTTCGCCCTCCTAGGTTCAAATAAAGGCAGCTAATCAATCAATCCACAGAGTATTCAGTGGTGGTGGCGGATTCAGAGAGACTCCTCCCTTGAATGTCTAGTATAGATAGAATGATAGATGACTTTGAGATGAAAGTCAAATTAAATAGATCTATTATATATGTTCTGGCTGGCAGGTATACCCTTCTAAATCACTATCTTCAATTAATTAATAATATGGATCTGATACTAATACCAAAACAAGTACATATTAATAATTTATCAACATTTGGAAATGGAATAGATTTGGGCCAAGCCTGTTGTTCCTTCCTAATCATATTTATATGATTTGTGATTCTGTCCACGAATAAATAAATAAATATTTTAACCTTGATCTCAATGATGCGGTCATTCAACGTTGTAGGCCCAAGTATATATATTTTCTTACTTTTTGATGACAGCTTAATCGAAGATCTTCATCTTCTGCAGTCCATATTTTCAATTAATAAATAATACCAGTGGTTTGTATTGTACTCCTCAGATCTCAGTCTCATTTTCTTTCAATTAAAGTTTTATTGCTTTTGAAAATTGGAAAAGGTTTGAAATGAGTCACTTCAGTTATTCTGTATCAACAGAAGTTATAATCATAATAATATATCACTCGCAATACAAAATGATTAACATATAAATATAGGACTTTGGCTTTACACAATATTATGTTTCTACAACATATTAAAAAATTAATGCTAGGACAAATTGTTACAAATAAATAAATTAGAAATAAGCGAAATATGTTAATCAGGAATGCGCGTTAATATACAGACAACTGAAAATATGAAATTTACAAAAGGAATATGAAATTTATCATTGATATACATTCCATAATGTTAATCTTATTTGATAAGAAATACTATGCAATAGTTCTTTATATTATTCAATTTATACTACCTACACTGCTTTACACCAGTAAAATCTAATTCATTAATAATAGAATTGTTACTAAAAATGAAATTTACAATGAAATAGTGTAATTTTATTATTTGAATCGACTTCTTTGCTCAATAAAAGTCTTACGTATGAGGATTCTGTATTCAAACTTTTCATTTTCATTCAAAATTTCTATTATTAAAATCATTTACAACGTACATCCACATGAAAAATCAAAATAATTATTAAAATCAATACACGTCACAACCTTCTAATGTACTACGGAAAAATATTTTCAATTCACAAAGTCATTAGGAACCAATCATTTGAAAATAAAAATGTAAGCAATTCATTGACTTCACTCACAGTAACTAGCTCAGAAGTTTTCAAGCCTATAGTTGATGGTAAGCTGTCAAATTCATTAATAAATTATTAAATTTTAGATGCATTAATTACTATCATTGAAAGTATTGTACAAAGTATTGTATCCTTGGAAGCTGCCTAAAGATTTTTAAAATGTTGTTCCAACAAGTTTTTACTTGAAAATGGTTTTTTGAAGTGAAATTGGTACAAGTTTTTTCTTGAAAATGGCTTTTGACCTGGAATTGTTAATAGTTTCAAGTAAAGGTTGTTCAGGTATTGAGCAAGTATAATTACATCATTAAAAAAGTGGAGCTTCCACTTATAGAAAACTACTAAATACTACTGAGTCCACATTTTTAGACAGTATTTTTTTAAACATATTTATAGAGAAATAAGTTTTACAATAAAGTATATTAAGCTTTCAAGCTCAAAATATTTGGCAGCAAAAAGCTCGACTTGTGAGTAATTAATTTGCATAGTTATTGTAGACTAGATTTGTTCTCTAAAATATGGATATTGAACATAACATTGATAGACTTTTCCATTGTTAATAATAAATTTGATATGTTTCCTACATATTTTTGTCAATACCCAAGCAGCTCATGATTTGAAGACTACCATTATAATGAAAATACTGTTTTAAATGAAACGTACCATTTTATATTAATTATATTATTCACACACACAATTCAGATCTTATCCTATATCTTAAAAACACATGCACTTTACAATATACAATATCAACATTGAATGTGATTTGAGTCTTAAAACCGTTACAACATATTTGAAGCTGCGAAAGAACCGTTACAACACATTTGAAGCTGCAAAAATTCCTAATTTTCCTATTAATGAAGTAATCTTGCTGGCAAAATTAAACAAACTAGACTTTAGAGACAAATTAATAACAATAAATAGATAAAAGGTTAAATAAAGCTATTAAAATTGTTAGTTTCTAACAGGAATAACATAAAAATATTGTAAAGCTCAGAAATTCAGAATTTTATATTTTTCTAAGAAAAATAAATATATTAAATATAAAAAACAGAATTTTGTGAAGAATGAACCAAACTTTCTAAGAATATTCTAAAACGGTATATATTTAGCATCTTTTGATTATGATAATTAATTGATTCAGTTCTAATAATGTATGAACTTCTTGTATTAATAGTTTTCTTTGCTAAAATGTCGGTTATATCGATTAAAAATTTAGTCAATAATTAGTAAAACTCACTACATGATATAAGTATTCATTAAATTGAGCTAAATATTTTTGCTCGTGGTCTTTTTTACAATATAATTATTAGATTTAATCACACTCTTTGCACCAAACTCTTTTAACAATGCGTCAACTAAGTTCATAAATTATTTTCAATTGTATAGATTCTACATGGATTGGTTATTTAGTCTCAATAGAATATTGTGTATGATTTTATACGATTACATGAAAATTTTGAAACTGAATGAATGATATTCAGACTGGATGAAAAATTGAAAATAATAGCATTTTAAGGGGATTCTTAAATTGTTTTAAATTTTAAACGGAGCAGATTCTCTCCTGATTATAGAATGGATGAATGAGCTAGAAGATAAACAAAACATCTCGAGTGAAACAGAAAATACATTGAAATGAAAAAGTGGATCAGCCTTTTTATATCTCTCTTAGGACAGATAAATTACAAATTGATGTTTAAGTTTTTCTAATATGCACGACACGTATTTCTGAACGAAACAAATGAAAAATTATTGATAACAACAAAGACAAATTCAATATCAAATTTAAACAATTGACAGAGATGTATATGCAGAAACCTAACTGCAGTTTTTTCAACTTGAATCATATAGATATACACAAAGATATTTACTTGAAAACGAAAATTTAGGTAGAGCCATAGAGAATAAAAATCGGATCTATTATTCCTTGCAATTTTACCCAGTTAATATTGACAACTATTCAAGACTAAATAGATGGTTTATTTAACACTAGTGTCAAGCTACACCGTAGGAAAGATTGTAAATGAACTATTATACCATGAATAAACGAATAAAAATTTACTTGGAAAACAGTTTAGTTTAATCTGCAAATGCGTAATGAATACACAGATTAATATTAAAACTAAAAAATCCAATTCTATAATAAGAATTATTGATCTGACTATTGGAATAAAACTCAATTCGATCGAGCCCAAAAACATAAAGTTTGATTATTAATCAAGAGTCAAAATCAATAGTTGTTCTTAAATAAACACTTCAATTCAGCAACTCTACAAAATTATCTAAAAAAGTTAGAAATGAATGTGATGTATTTAAACGAGAATGAATACATAATTAATTTGATTGAATGAATACAACATACTAGAAGTATAAAAGAGATTTTCTATAGGTCATTGAATAATTAAAATGTATTATAATATTCTTTCGTCATATTTTGTAGTAAGAAGTAAAAATTCAATTTCAAAAGAGTATGAAAGGAACAAAATTTGTTAAAATAATTATCAAGTAGGTATTTGACACAGATTACGTTACCAGTAAGTATACAGTAATTATAATGTTACTAGTAGAAGAAATATTAAAAACATAAGTGATGTAAAATATATAAAAACAATAATTGATATATTTGATACTAATTTATAAGCTTGCACTAATATACAAATAAATAAATACGGTACAAAAAATGAGTGATGTAAGAGTGCTGTCAAAAACTCATAAATGGAGGAAAATTGCTTTTAGCAGAAACATTTGTAAGGCAAATAATATAATTGATTCGAACAATTGTCCAATTATCTACATACTACCTATACTATTATGAATAAATCTTCATCATATTAATATACATATCGTATAATTATATAGCTTTATATAATTACATTATACTATATTATTACCGGCATATATTCATACTACATTCACGAGTACATGGATGAAGGAGCCACGAAGTAAGATAAATATAATGACGGTAGCAAAATTTTCAATTTGTTCAGTTGGCCATGAAAAATGGTATTTTTCAGAAACCTGGCTTAACCTGGATTATCCTGACTACTGACTTAACAGCTTTTGTTTTCCTCTATTTGAATAAAATCATTCAAAGAAGTAAAACAATTTGTATTATATTAAAATAGCTGTAATTCCAATCATATAAATACAATTTTTAGTTGATATCCTGAGACGACACAATATATGTATGGTCTTTAGCTAAATAGCTAAAATCTTGTTCAATTTTGGTCATGAGAAATGATTCCAACTATAACTATGCTATTAAATAGCTTTTGTCAACAGTGAGACCCTGAAATATAGCCTACTTAAATTTATATCCAAATGATCCCCAATCATCGGTGATCCTAACCGGTTTTCTGACTCCTATAACGTTATACTAATAGGTATTATCGGCACATCACAATGTCTTTGAATTATCTGTGAACACAGGCACATTAGTAGCGTAAACTATAGCTACTACTGTAAAAGGAAATTGGGAATATCATAATTTATTGAGTTCCGAACATTTTCAAATCCGCAGCTAGTGGAAACTAGTATTGTCCCTATGTGCAGGCTTCTTAATAATTTTCGGAATATTGTATGATTCTTTACACATGGAAATTTATTTATCGGAGTGTTTCGCGAGTATAATAGAAAGCATAGTTGGCATTTGAATGGATCTGATTAGCAAATTACTGTAAACGATTTAAAATTATTCAAATTAATCCGAATAACAAACCAATCAAATGATAGATATTCGAATGAATTTGAATTGCAGCAAAATGTCGACAGCTAACAGCTATACGATGTCTGTAATGGTGGGATGAAAAATTCGAATTATACATGTTTGAATGGATCTCATTAGTAAAGCAATCAAATAGTAATAATATACTAACGAATCTGATAGCATCGAACGGTGACTATAATTATCGGATAAAAACTTCAAATCGAAAACATTCTTATGGATTTAATTAGAAAACCTGACAACCTACGACATCGTTCCATATCTTGAATCCAACTTACCACATTTGACTGTTTCGCCAGATAAGGATTTCCATGCATACAGAAGCCATCGTTCTCCACTTGAAAGGTGTCAAGTATACAATCAACCCTCAGGTGCCTTGTCTATTGTGTGGTGACTTTGAAGCAGACGAAACGCTGGAGCACATTTTTCTACATTGTGATTTATATAGCGGTTTCAGACAAAAATATCTGAGGAAATACTCTCTGATTTGCCTAAACGACATTTTAAATATAAGTGATGGTCCGGAAATAAACGACGTCTTTAGTTTCATGTGTCAAATGCTGAGACTAAGATCTTTTGTGCTCTCAGAATAATATCATCATGGACTGTTGACATGCCAGCAATGATACCTTCGACTTTTTTATTATGTGTAGAAAGAATAATATGGAACTCTATATTAGTTTTGTTATGTGAAAAACTGTCTTTGTTCATTTTTGTGGAACATTTTCAAAAACTTTGTAAATGCTGAGACTAAGATCTTTTTTGCTCTCAGAATCATGGACTGTTGACATGCCAGCAATGATACCCTGGACTTTTTTATTATGCGTAGAAAGAATAATATGGAACTCTATATTAGTTTTGTTAAGTGAAAAACGGTCTCTGTTCATTTTTGTGGAACATTTTCAAAAACTTTGTAATCATACACTGTATGAAGCAATAAATAAATTCAATTAGAAAACCAATCAGATTATAGATATTCAAATGGATCTTTTCAGAAAACCAATCAAATTAAAGATATTCGAATGAATCATATTTGTAACTGATTAGGGAACCAATGAAATTGCAGGTCAGATAAATCTGAATAGCAGCAAAATGATGCCCAGTTATACGGTGAATATAATAACGGGATAAATCCACCGATAAAATTAATTCGTACGGATTTATTTGAATGGTGTACCCTTTATTTATGTCCCTATCTCCATGCATGACCAATCTCGTTATAATCTATTTTGTTACCAGTATTGAAATATTATTAAGATTACCAGCCAACTATAATCTTCACCGAATAAGTTGGATAAGGCAGCGATATACAGCATTGATTATCAAATCTTTGGAAATAATACGTTCCCGAGATTTATATAAATTATCCAGTACCAACACATCTGATTTGAAGAATCTCAAGGTCATAGTAATAATAATAATATCGAGTGACCTGGCTAGCTCAGGTCTGGTGTCAGAGTTTTCAGGTCGCAACTGATCAATTTCAGGGCCTCTGACATGACCTAACGACTGCTTTTTAGGCAGCCATAGGTCATAGGCCTTATAAGGCCATAGTATTAAGTTGCAGCATCATAAATTAATAGAATTTATAAGGTATTCTGATAGAATATCGCCCTTGATTCCACTCGGTATCATTTTTCATTGCTGACCACTTTGGCGAATGGTGGCGAGTGGCATTGGTGGCGGTGGCGCATCGTCTAGCACGATAATCAGAGCCCTTATATCTGTCTATATCTACTGCATCTGTATTTGTGGAATTCAACAAATCAGTCACAGGAACTGTGAACTGTTAAAGCGGCCGACGTCAGTAACCAGCAAAAGCAGAGAACTGTGTGAGCTCCTGAGAGAGCCGGTAAGAAATTGGTATTATTACTTTTCCAGGAACCACAAAAAAAGATTATATATCTTACAAATCTTGCTCTACCGACTGTAGCCAAGCAGGGCAACACGTTAGTGAAAAAAATAACGTGACACAATGGATTAGAAAACCGATAATAAATATTCAAATGGATCCTTTCAGCAAACCAATCAAATTACAGATATTTGAATGAATCAAACTACAGATATTCAAATGAATCTTTTCAACCAACCAATTAAATTACAGAGATTAGAATGAATGTGTAAACGAATCTGAAATCTGATAGACTAATCAATCGAATTACAGATATTCGAATGAATCAAACTACAGATATTCAAATGGATCTTCTCAACCAACCAATTAAACTACAGAGATTAGAATGAATGTGTAAACGAATAAATCTGATAGACTAATCAATCAAATTAGTAAATTACAGATATTTGAACGAATCTGAAATCTCGCGCGGTGATCTGTTGGTGACACTTTTCAAAAGTCTGTTAGCTTTGGATCCGTCGGTTTTAAAGGCTGGTCAAGGATTAGTTCTGATTCTAGAATTGTCCACCAGAGTTCAAATGGATGTAGCAAAATTTGATAAGGATAGTCTGAGAATTCAGGAGAAACTTCGTAAACAGGTGAATGAATCCAGCGATTTTGAAAGCTTATTCCTCTTGGGAAGTTTGATACATTACAGTACTCAATTCAAAATGTATGCAATATTGGGAAGAATATTCAGGTGAAAGCAGTGCAATGGAAATCGCAAGAAGCCCCGCCGACGCTGAGCGACTCGGGAATGTTTTCAGATCCGCATGAAACCCTAGGACCAATCGCCACGTCTGAGCTCACCTTTTTCAATCGTCAGGCGCTGCTTGATAAACTGCACACGTCTTACGGTGACTTCAGAGCCGCATTACAAAAGGTGTTTCAATGATAAAATCTATGATTTTTCACTTTCTGATTCACCTTGTTCTCGTTTACAATCGTACTTCTCCTTGCAACTTACTTGCTTACTTATTATTTCATTCGCAAGCTTATATTTTTCTATCGTAATTATTTTACTTCGTGATTGCTTGTGTTGTCTATGGAACAGACGTTTAGTCTTTGTGGAGGATTTCCGTAGTATTGAGTTTGTTTCTTGTTTTACTGTAAAATACTTGAAGGAATAAATACTTGAATCTGATAGACTAATCAATAAAATTACATATATTTGAACGAATCTGAAATCGGATAGACTAATCAATAAAATTACAGATATTTGAACGAATCTGAAATCTGATAGACTAATCAATCAAATAACAGATATTCGAACGAATCTGAAAAGCAGGAGAATGACACCCAGCTATACAGTGGTGCCGTAAGAACTGAAAATCACCCTAGTAGAGTCCGTGTCGAGTGTGACGTCCTCGGGTGACGCGAGGTCGACCCGCACCGTCCCCGAGTTGCGTTTGCGGCGGGTCGCGTTGCCCCACTCGCCCTGCCGCCAGTTGAACGCCTGACCTTGGCTTGGCTCCTGGGCCGTGGAGCGTGGTTCTTGGTTGACCTTGGGTTGACCTTGAATGGGGGGCATTGGAACAGCTGTCATGATGGGTGGGGAAGGAGGGGTGGGCAGACGAGGTTCCTCAGAGTCGGAACTGCGAGACTCGACTGAGTCGAAGCTGCTCTCAACACCTCCACCGCCTCCACGGTACCTCGCCACCCCCACACACTCCTGGGTGCTGTCTTCGACGGCTCTGCACACACAAACAATGGTATTCTATCATTCAAGTTTTCCTATTCATATTGAATGAAAAAGACTAAGAAATTGTCAAAAAACCACTGATTTATTGATAATTAGAAAGACCGGTTTCGGTTATTACACCATTGTCAATCTCTGATAAACTTCTCAACTACACAAAAAGTTTTCCTATTCAGTTATTTATAAAAGTACGTACAGATACACACGCCGCGAACATGAGCAATTCACATTTAATCAGCTGACTAATCTGTATTTTTACAGAAACGGTAAGATATAGATATAAAAAGCTTGGCATCAGCTGATTAAGAGTGAATTGCTCATGTTCGCAGCGCGTAAATCTGTACGCACCTTAAGTGTTACAGAGCAGAATTGAAAGACTGGCTCTGTATTACTGAAACAATTAAACATATTACTGTATTATTGTATTACTGCATTCCTGATCACTATATTATTGCATTACGTTATTACTGTATTATTGTATATAGTGAGCATACATTATTGAACACATTTCATAGGTGAGTAAAAACATAACAAATAGTAATAGCGCGTCTATTTTTGTGGCAAACATTGGTGTATCTCCTATAGTTTGTAATGATATTTATAGAAACACAGTCGAATCAGACAGACAAAAGTTTCTCCATTTCAAAAAATGCACATAACAAAATAAAACATGCTGGGCTCATGTAGAGTGAAATTTTCTGTTCAGCAACAATAGATCAGTTTGACAATGAAATTTTGGAGGGAATGATTGGAACACAATTTTCGACTTTGCAGCTTTGTTGACACTAGTTTGAAGGTGAGCATATAAAAAATCCCAACCCCTACATCATGTGCTGAAGGGATGAGGGTGGTTTGAAAGTAGCATTTTCCACTTATTACTTACATGGTTATATCTTGAAAACAATGTGTTCTATTGACATAATCAATAAAGCTTAATAAATTTCCTACAATTTTTGTTCGGTAGAGGTTTTCGATAAATCTGATACTTTTCGAGATATTTATGTTCCAAAGTGATGCATTTTCGAAAAACCAGTTTTTCTTCAATTTTTCACTCTTTCAAGTCTTATAACTTTTCAACAATTGATGAATCAAGAATTTGCTAATTACGAGATTGTAGAGCATTAAATTATCTTCCATTTCATGTATAATTCGACTATTTCACGCATTCCCATACGACTATTGCAGCAGTTTTAGTTTTGAGTTTCAAATCTCAAGATTTGCAACAAGTGACTTCTCTTGAATATCACACTATTCTGTCATCATAAATTGGCAGTGTGCTTCAGTATGAACATTCATATTGAGTACCTATTGGAACGTCTCCGGAACTAAACACAGGGGGTGTTTCTAAACCTCTTACCAAACAAAGACACTCAAAACTAAAACTGCTGCAATAGTCGTATGGGAATGCGTGAAATAGTCGAATTATACATGAAATGAAAGATAATTTTATGCTCTACAATCTCGTAATTAGCACATTCTTGTTGGTAATTTTGTAAACTTCAATTTTGCACAGAATACAAATGTTTATAAGATGTATAGTTACCGTGATATATGCGAAAAATGAAAAAATTGTACTTTCAAACCACCCCCACCCCTTTTAGCACAGGGGGTAGGGGTGAGGACTTTTGATATGTCAATCCTCTTACAATCCTTAAAAGAGCTGTGGAGTTAAAAATTGTGTTCTGAACTTTTCCCTATATACCTTTATTTGAGCATTCATTGCCTGGATTATTGTTACCGTACTACGAAAAACATTCAAAGTCCAAGTGAATTTGCAAAAGCAGGCCTCGAATTTTAGGGGCCCCCTTCGGGGGCCCTCGGGGATCCCCGACCAGCCGACCTCGCCAGACCGCCCCTGTTGATAAGAATGAGTAATACCTGAGAATCTCGTGACAGATGTCAGAGTCGAGTGGAATGACGTCGTCGGTGTCACGGTTGTGAATGGTGATGGCGATGTGGGCGGGGTGGGGCACGGGGAGGGGGATCATGAGCTTGTCGGCGCTGTAGGGGCGACTGGTGCGCTTCCACGGCATCCAGCACTTGTCGTCGGCCTTGTTTGGCGTAGTCTGCGTGGCCAAAGCCGACCCAGTCATCCCTGACGTGCTCACGCACGAGCTGTTCGTATCTCTGCCGAAAACAGAGCAAAATCCAAGTATTAACATCGATTTTGATTGAAAATAAACATGAACTGTTTGTATCTCTGTTGAAACAGAGTAAATCCAAGTATTAACATCGATTTTGATTGAACATAAACATGAACTGTTTGTACATATGTTGAAACAGAGTTAATCCAAGTATTAACATCGATTTTGATTGAACATAAACATGAACTGTTTGTATCTCTGTTGAAACAGAGCAAATCCAAGTATTCACATTGATAGTCGTTGAACATAGACATACAAGAATCACACAATACAGAGTGATTATAAAAGGACTTTACAACTTTGAAACCACATGAATATTTATTGAAATTACTAACAGAATTGAAAAAGGTGTCATTTTGTTACCAAACACTTCAAGTTTAAGGCGTGGGTGTTATTTTGGTTTGAAAAAAATTGTAATAATATTTTCAAGTTAATTTTATAATGAAGTGTTTGGCTTTGTGGTCGCGGTGATGAGATAAGTTGAGATTCATGCACCTGCTACTTCTAAATCTAAAGGTGCGTACAGATATACGCGCCGCGAACATGAGCAATTCACTTTTAATCAGCTGATTATATCTGTATTTTTGCAGAAACGGTAAGATACAGATATAAAAAGCTTGGCATCAGCTGATTGAAAGTGAATTGCTCATGTTCGCGGCGCGTATATCTGTACGCACCTTTAGAAAGACCACTTTGAGAGCCTACTCCTCTAAATATGAAATTAAATGATTCTTTATCAGCTTAAATTATCAATCTAAATTATTAAATTAAATTATTAATCAGTTATGAGTAAAAAAGAAATCGCTTTCCGATGGTTCAGAACCCACCTAAAGCGTCTCTCCCATTATCATTAGTTTCATTACCCAGGGAAAGCTTAAAGCAAGCTCAAATCTTCACCCTCAACAAAAAGGCAGGAAGATGAGATAAATAAGAATTATAAACTTTCATATATTTTTATACGAGTAATTCTGCATGTATTTATTAGTAACATTCACATACATCTATAGTGAGGTCCATGTCATAATGGCAGTGGAGGAAGATAGGAGAAAAACGTTGCCGATCCTCTGTCTTGTCAATGCCTTCTATAGACGGTAGCTGATACTGGTTTATTGATGTAATATTAACTGTTCATTCTTGTTTAGAATAATCAATTATATTTTATTAAACAAGAATTATATTTTTTATTCATTTCACAATGAATTTTCATAATAAGGATGAATTGTTAACTATTAATTCTACATTGTTAAAAGACGATCTGGTAACAGAGCAAAGCAAGAAAGAGATATCTGCTTTGTTGAATGATGGACAACGATAGCAATAACTTTGCTAATCAAACACTGCCATTATAACGTGGACTTCACTATACACAAAACATAATATATCAGTTTATCAAGTTTTCAGTACGTCAATTTTTCGTTTATGCGAAAAATAAATTACATTGTCACAAACGATTTTTTGACATGAATTTAAAGGATGTGTCATGTCATTATCACTCAAGAGCGAAGGCGATGAGGCTAAAAATTACTATAGTGAGGTCCACGTTATAATGGCAGTGTTTGATTAGCAATGGTATTGCTATCCTTGTCTATCATTCAACAAAGCAGATAGCGCTATCTCTTTCTGGCTTTGCTCTGTTACCAGATCGTCTTTTAACAATGTAGAATTAATAATTAACAAAATATTTCATCCTTATTATGAAAATTCATTATGAAATGAATAAAAAAATATAATTTCTCCTTTCTACAAACATTTCAATCAAAAAATAGGCATTACAGTATGTTTTTATGGGAACAACAAATTGAACCGACTTTGAAAACGAGTGAATACATTACCTGCTCTTGTTGGGACTGAGATGCTTGTGGCGGGGACTGAAGGCAGACACGTCCAGGTAGGGCGAGTAGACCTGAATGTTGCCACGAGGTGCATAGACGGGGCCCAGCAAGTCCAGGCAGCCAGCGCCCAGTTCGGCACCTCGAACCAGATCCGTGTATCGAGTCAGGTCCACTTGCGGAGAAGGCTGCAATTAACGAAACAAGTTTTACTATCTCGGCCATTCTTGGAGTTGAGAAATTGATGTATCATAAGTCTTTTACTACCTCCACCTACTTTGTGAAAACGAATTCTATTCTCTGGAATATGATACTCAAGTACTACTTTTGTGCTTTTGGACAAGCACATTAATCTATCAATTACCCAGATCAGGAAGCTTCTCTACAAATTCTATCAACTCCGTAAAATCCTCAACTATGAGACATAAAAACTGTTTATTTTTCTTTAGTGCAATCAATTTTAAGATACGTCATATTATCTGGGGAGCTACGAATGTTATACATGTTGAACCTCTTACTTCAAAAACTTCAAAAACGAATACTAAAAATAATAGGCTTCAAGGAGAATCAATTCCCCACGAACATTCTTTTCAAGGACAGTAAAGTACTGAGTGTAAGACAACTCTACATCCAGGCTATCATCACGCGAATGAGGAGAAACAACGAAAAACATAAGACTGGCAGATCATAACCATCAAACAGGCAGAGAAACACGCATTCAATAGTACCAAGGATGAACACTACATTTGGGCAAAGAAACTACATATATTTGGGACCAAAAATTTACAATTCAATACCAAGTTACATTAGGGAAGAATTCAATAGACACAGATTCAAGAAACGTTTATTTTCTGGTTGGTTGATATTGGAGTGGAAAATTGTGAAAATTTAGTTAGACTGTAAATATTGAAACTATTTATTCTTCATTCTTCTATTTACTGTTTTTCATATTTCTAAAAATAACCTTTCTTATTATTATCCTTAATAGAACATTAATATTTATCTACTAATTTCATAATTTTGTTTGTATTAAATTTTTACTTATTTTATTATAAAAAACCTTATCTCATATCAGTGAATGAAGTTTGTAAATAGTAATTATAACACGCAATAAGCAACTAATTACTTATACCCCAACACATATAATTTATAGTGGGGTGTATATTTATTCATTGAAATTATCATTTATTCATTGTTGAAACACCGCCTATTTATGTAGTTATATTACAATACTATATTATCAATATCAATGTTGCTTCAATCTTCATTGTAATTAATAAGTTTTATAATATGTGAAATTTGTTGCATAATTAGCTGTTGTACTGTAATTTATTGTAGATTCTTGTATAACCAGAATGTATTGTAACTTACTTGAATGAATAAAATTTGAACTTTCTCTCCCGAAGGAGTGAAGTGACTAAATTACTCTCTTGAGACTAATAGATACTACTGGGAGCCTCACATCATAGGATTGTGTAAGAGACTCTCTCGTGTTGTCTTTCTACTTAGAAGACTCAAGTTATCATTGAACTCTGATTCTTTGGTACTTGCTTACTATGGACTTTTTCATTCCCTCATATCCTATGGTATTCGCCTATGGGGTAATTCTTGCCATGCTACAAAAGTTTTCACATAGCAAAAAAAGGCAATGAGAGTGTTAGACAACTTGAGAACAGAGAGTCATGCAGAGAAAGCTTTCGAAGACTGAGGATATTGACATTCCTTCAATTTTCATAATGAGTAGCTTGATACATGTCAAAACTATTTAGAATCTTACTCATGTCAGGGAAACAAACATGAATACACAACCCGGCATAGAAATGATATTTCAATCCCACAGGTAAGGCTTTCTAAAACAAGGGACAGCCACCTATTTCAGCAGATAAAAATTTACAACAGTCTTCCTCAGTTGCCAAAAATGAAATTCAAAAAGTTGTGGAGAATGAATTGATGGAGAGAGCATATTATTCATTGACTGAATACTTTGAATGTTCAATATAAGGGCTGCTCCTCATTTTGGACTAATCAGTTGTGTACTGTAAGATGTGTCATCTATGTGAATGCTGTTACTATTCTTGTCAATCTCCCTGTTAAGGTGGTACAGACTTTCGCTCTGCTCCGCAACCGAACGTCACTCCAGCAGAGCGTTGTGATCGACCGGGGAACGCGAGAAGATCTAACATCTTTCGTAACGTTCATGATGGGTGCGGGGAGGAGCGACTGTGGTACGATGGAGGAACGAGGGCGGTACGAAGGCGGAGCGTGCTCGGTGCGGGTTGGAAGTGCGTATATGTGTACGCAGCTTTAGCCTACTTGTATATACATACTCTGAGCTATTGTTATTCTTGATATTGTATTATGTATCTTATTATGTACACTGTATGTTTTCATTTTGACGAGCTTATGCATTGTAAAAAATGTCAGGCAGAATAAAGAATTTGAATTTAGTAACCCCGGTTTAATAACTTGGGTGGCATCTGTATGAACGCCCTCAATCATTGGAGATGAGAAGCCTGGTTATTATAGGTGATAGGTAAGAGTACTATAGGTTATACTTCTAGGTGAAAATACTATTTAGGACTAAAAATACGGTTTCCGAATTCGGGATTTAGCTAAGTTTTAGACTTAAAACAGCTGGAGTCAAAAAATTGGCTTTCTAAACCGGGGCGTAGTCGTAGTTCATATGATAATCTTTATTTTTCATATCTATAGTTGGAAACGTTTTTCCTTGACGAAATAAACCTTTCTAAATAATTCAAAATACCTGAAACTTTACATTATATTCTCTTTATTTTATTCTGTGTTCACTTTTCTAGTTTTTCGAAATTTAATTTGAACGTGGACTACGACTACGTCCAGTTTTGGAAAGCTAATTTCTGACTCCAGCTGTTCAAAGTCTAGGACTTAGCTGATCCCGAGCTCTGAAACCGGTCCTAAATTGTAATTTGTATTACTAAGATCTAGAAAAATAGATGGATTCATTAATAGGATGAATTAAAGTACATGGATTTTACCTCCAGTCTGAATTTAGTGTCGCTGTCGTCTAGAGGTGTGAGAAAGTCAAGAGAAAAGACGTCAGCATAGATGAGAGAGGCAAGACTTGCCCAGTCGTTGACACACAGTCCTTTGTTCTCCCAGAACTCCTCTTCGGTCGGGGTGTCCCCCCACCTCGCCATCACTTGGCTTGGATAGAACCTCTCCAGCATTAATGCGCCCTGCTGTATGCATATCTGTAACAAACAAGCATATTAAACTAAAAAATATGGGAATACTAGATCAAAATTCAGGGTACCACAGTGTTTTCTGTGAAAAATTGGCGAGGTGATTTATTCATGATGAAGTACAATAATCTCTTACAATAGTTTATATTATAAGATTTCGCATAACATGAAAATCTATGGAGACCTCATTATCAACATAAACAAACAAATGAAAGTAAGTTTTATCTCATTAAAAGCAGATAGAATAAACTGTTTTTAAGCAGCGGAAATAACGTTTTACAACACTTTATTAAGCGTATTGAACAAGGTCTATATACATTTAGATCTTTCTATAGATCCTTCTATGGACCTTGCTTTTAAACATAAAACTACAAGACCTGGAGTAAATATCATGATAGAAAGCTAGTAAAAGTGAAAAACTGCGATAAAGCAGTTGGAAAAATCACTACCAAACTTTGATTAACTGTTATCATGCGTTCGAATCCCACCAAGTCTATGGTTGTCTCATCTCATTATACTCACACAAGTAAAAGCTGATACATCAACCCAGAAAAAACGATGAAATATCACATGCTAGGTTTTTGCGTTAAAAAAGAATAGAGAGTTGAATTAGCTGACTTGTAATTGTCCATTGAATTCTTTTTAAAAACAATTAATTCTGTCAATTTATGTTATCTATTCAAGTTCATAAATCTATTAAAGTTTATTTAGCGTATGTCACACATTTAACTCATGCAACACACATAGGTCTCAACAAAAAATCATTCAATAACACTCTCAAGGATGGAAGGATTTCCTAGTAAATGGTTAACTATTGTTTGTATTTTTTTCTTTAGGGCTTCTCTTAAATATAAATAAAAATTCGAGATCTAAGTAAACTTTTAAAGTTGTTAAACATGTTTCGGCATGTTTTAAAAGAGTACTTGGATTTCTAATTTTTATTTATGGTTAACCATAGTTGGAAATCCGAAAACTCCTCCCCTATTTTAGCACACCTCACCACGAAGCCTGTTACTTTGTATTTGCTATTTGTACTTTGGCAAGAACAGACCAAAACATGGTTTGACTACGAATGCCAAATGGCAACAAACAAAAAGAACACAGCCTATAAGAAGATGCAGCAGAGTCGAGGGACAAGGAGTACAGCCGAACAGTATAGAGCTATGAGAAGAGCTGAAAAGAGGATACATAAGAAAAAGAAGAAAGAATGGGAGAAGAAAGAGCTGGAGATCCTGGAAGCTGCGAGAGATAGGAATGAAACAAGAAAGTTTTACAACAAAGTTAATATAGGAAGAAAGGGTTTCATGCCAAGAACAACTTTGTGCAGAGCAATGGATGGTGAACTGCTGAGTGAGCCGGGGAAAGTTTTGCGAAGATGGAAGGAGCATTTTGAAGAACTGTACCATCCTGCGTTGAATAGAAACAAGGCACCAGGAGAAGATGGAATCCCAGCAGAACTTCTGAAAGATGCTGGAGATCACCTTGCTGAACAACTGCAAAAAGTGATCCATAAGGTGTGGGTGACAGAGCGGATGCCTGAGGACTGGACAGTAGGACTTATCTGCCCGATACATGAAAAAGGGGATCAAATGGAATGTAAGAATTATAGGGGCATAACCCTTCTCAACACTGGGTACAAAGTATTTTCAAACATTCTGTTTGCTAGGCTCAAACCGTTAGCGGAAAGGTGTGTAGGGAAGTATCAGACAGGATTCCGCTCTGGATGCTCTACAATAGATCAAATATTCTCGCTGCGACAGATTCTAGAGAAGGCTCATGAATATAAAATAGGAACCTCCCACCTCTTCCTGGATTTCACCGCGGCCTATGACAGTATCCTGAGAGTAATGCTATTCGAAGCCATGAAGGAATTTCAATTCCCAAGCTTCATCAACCTTACAAAAGCATCCTTGTCTAAAGTTTTTTTTTTTTTTTTTTTTTTTTTTAGATTACGTCCTAAAGACTCCAGTCATGGAGTATAAGACAAGTCATGTTATTACATAATAATTCTAGTACTAAGTAGTTCAACCTAGTTTAGGTTTGAAAGGAATTCTTGTACACTATAAAAAGCTTTATCAACTAAATATTTTTCATTTGTTTTTTGAAAATCTTCAAATCATCATTACTTTTCAAGATTTGAGGTAGCTTGT
The DNA here is from genome assembly GCF_014356525.2 of Nilaparvata lugens. Classification (NCBI taxonomy): domain Eukaryota; kingdom Metazoa; phylum Arthropoda; class Insecta; order Hemiptera; family Delphacidae; genus Nilaparvata; species Nilaparvata lugens. The sequence goes on from NC_052511.1 coordinate 8,515,501, forward strand.
TATAAAATTTCCTACCAATATAATCTGGTTTTTGTTCAAATAACTACTATTGTGACCCATTATATGATAATCTGCTCTGTTTCGCGTATTATACTCATGAACATCTGAATTCTGGATCACACCACTCGTTTTCACATGCATTACAACTTCATATACATACAAAGATGGCACAGTTAATAGACCAAGCTTTTTAAATAAAGGCCTACAAGAGTCTAACCTATTCACTTTCTCTATACATCTGAGTGCCTTCTTTTGAATCTTAAACACTGTCCATATTTTGTTGAGATGAATTACCCCATACTAAAATAGCATACCTAATATGAGATAGTATAAGTCCATGGTAAGCAGTTAATAGTAGTTTTTTATCATTCAGCCTAGCAAGCTGCCGCAGGACAAATACCCCAGATGATATCTTATTACATATCCTCTCAATGTAAGGATGCCATGTTAATTTCCTGTCCAATAAAATTCCCAAGAATGCTACTTTCTCTTCTTGGTCTAGTTGTATGCCGGGTGAAGATACAAAACCATCTGTCGGAGCCTTTTGAGATGGAGGCAGGGCTGAGACAAGGAGATGCTCTTTCATGTTTGTTATTTAATATAGCTTTAGAAAAAGTCATTCGTGAGTCAAAAGTCAACACTGAAGGGAATATTTTTTATAAATCAACCCAAATTCTCGCGTACGCAGACGACATTGATATCATTGGAAGATCGGTGAATGATATGAAGGAAGCCTTTAAAAATATTAAAAATGCAGCATTGCAAATGGGCCTTCACATAAATGAAAACAAAACAAAGGTCATGATCACATCAACGAACCACCACATCGGGGAGACGCTTCAGATGGATGTTAACTGTTTTGAGGTTAAAGATGATTTCGTATACCTGGGCTCCCTCGTCGATGGTAAAAACGAAACAACAAAGGAGGTGGAAAGGAGAATTCTCCTGTCCAGCAGATGCTTCTATGGTCTCTCCAAGTATATAAAAAACAAAGTGCTGAGCAGATCCACAAAGTTTAAAATATATCGCTCGCTAATCCTGCCAGTACTCATGTATGGCAGTGAAACATGGACACTGTCCAAAAAAGACGAGAGCCAACTCAAAGTTTTTGAGAGGAGGGTACTGCGAAGCATCTGTGGTGGAATAAAAGTGGATGAGACCTGGCGGAGGAGGAAGAATGAGGAGCTCTACCAAGTATATCGTGAACCTGATGTGGTCAAAATGATCAAAATTGGTAGACTGCGATGGGCTGGCCACCTTATTCGGGCAGATGAGACATACCCACCAAGGAGACTCATGTTGTACAGGATGGAAGGGAGGCGAAGACCAGGAAGGCCGAGACTGCGCTGGATGGACGGTGTTGACAAGGACGCACAAGTTATTGGAGCCAGAGGTTGGAAAGCGAGGGCGGAAGACAGAGACGAATGGAGGCGAATACTGGAGGAGGCCAAGACCTGTAGCGGGTTGTAGCGCCACTGATGATGATGATGTGATTTGTACTTTGATTATTGTTCTTATTTTGTGTGTGTGTTTTAGAATAAATTTGAATAATTCATTACAATGATTTATTGTTACAAACCTTGAGATCGAGTTGGCTGAGCCGCAGTTTGGTGCGAAGCGTGGGAGCAAGACCGGTCTGCAGTTCTCTCCTTCTCTTATCCAGCTTCTCATGCAAACAGTTGAGCAGATCCTGACCTTCTCTTTCTAACCGCTTATAGGGACCAACTCTGGCCAGTGAACAAGAGAATGGACCAAAGCAGGCTTCAACAAATTGACTGAAATAAGAAATCAAAAATAAGATTTGTTTGCTTCATTCAATAAATAGATAAATAATTAAATTATTTGAATAAATAAACAAATAATTAAGTTAGCTATGGGAATGCTTCAGTATGGAAAATAAGCATTGAAAAGAATGACAGAAAAATACGCAAAACAGGATGTAAATGGCTACTAACATAAAGTTTTACATGTCCGATACGACTGTCAGGCCCGGTTGCACAAAAACCTGTTAAATTTTAATAATGATTAAATGCCACGAGACCCAATCAGAGAAGGCTTTTCGTAAAGAAGGCTTCTCTGATTGGTTCTCGTGCTATTTAATCTCGTTTAAAATTCAACAGGCTTTTGTGCAAGTTGGCCTCAGACGAGCAAATAGATCTTCTCTGTTCATCTACACAGTGGTTTATCGCCTGCAAACCCAAGTCGAAGCCACGGCCATTAACGTTAAGGTTTTCGACTGTACAGACTTAAAATTATCGAACATGTGAAAGAAACGTTATTATTATTATGTATTTTATAAATTTGTGATTTATATAATTGAATATATGTAGAATTGTGACAATGCAGAAATTCTTTACATGTTGTAAATAATATTGTAAACGAATAAAATTGCAAATAAATAATTTGAATTTGAACGTTAAGGTGGCCAGCCTGAGTATTAAACCAATAAGAACTTGAAAAAAAATTATGTGTGAAGAGAGAACTACTAAATACATTATTATTTTCAATTTAAAATTGAAGTTGCCTTCAATCAATTTCAATTCAATTTTAAAATTATACTACAGAGAAAAGATAGCATAAGAGGATATCTTATTGTATTGGTCTTTTATGTTCCGATTTTTTGTTAACTGAAGCCGATTACAGACGACTACTGTCTATTTTATTGCCTGGCCCCATATTTGATTCGTTTTAAATCACTTAAGAAAGGCTGAAAAACTACCAACAATAGAGTAGACCACCAATTGATAATCAACTGTAACTTGAGATAAATTATCTACATACCGTACTGTACATACTCTACTTCAATCAGTTCTAGAATTCATTTGAATTAATCATTCATTTAATTCTTCACTTCTACATTGAAGAATTCAATATTGGGGCAATATCGGGTTTTATCCCTGTAAGAACAGAGTGTAAGAGTGATCGAGTGTAACAACTGATTGAGTGTAAAAACAGTATGAGAGACTACCAGCGTCATATAGCTTCACGGAAAAATACTACTAGGGCTCTCGGCTTGAGTTGACAGTGAAATTTAGATCATAAACGGACTATACCATGAATATTCTTCTTATGGTATATTTTCCCTATGATTATACTATTTATACAAGATCGACGATGGAGAATACAGATTTATTCACACGAAAAATAACGTTCTCCATACCTGAAATCCTTTTGAGGTTGGAGAATCTTCACTTCGATTTGATGTTGAAAGGCAGACAACTCATCGAGCTCCAATTTTGCCTCAAAAGCAGCCAAAGCCTGCTCTGGCCTAATCTGTGGATTACAAGATTTAGAAAGTCAATAAACGTTTCACTAAATTCAGTTAAAAAATGAGTCGATATTTTAATCTCATGATCCGAAAAATTGTTTCATCTTGTTTGAATTTCTCATCAATTTCAAAACATCACTACCAGTTTGAGGGGCAATAGCATAGCCACCTCTAATACAAGGCCCCGGCCTACGATATTGCAACGTTGCAGTGTAGGCCTAGAATCCAATACATGATTGGTGAAAAAGATCAGCTGGTATTTTAAAAAATCTTTTATTGCAACGTCGCAGTGTAGGCCTAGATTCTAATACATGATTGGTGAAAAAGATCAGCTGGTATTTTTTAAAATCTTCTTCACCAATCATGTATTAGATTCTAGGCCTACACTGCGACGTTGCAATATCGAAGGCCGGGCCTTGTATTAGAGGTGGCTATGGCAATAGTAATCTTGGAATTTCTGATCAATATATTTCTGATCATGCTATCCTCTTGAATAAAAATTCGGAGAAGGAACAGTTTTGGGCTGTACATGTTGGTCTTTCCTCAATCATTTAATGAATTATGTTTTGTGTATCATTGGATCTAAGCTATATAAATAAAAATTGAGCCTCAAATTTTGACATTCAATAACTCTTTTTATATTTCCACCGAATTTGATGATTTTTTTCAGTTGTGTTCTTTATGTTCAGGACCAGGTTTATGGCCTATCAATTCAATTCAATAATTCTTTATTGTCATATACAGTGCACAAGAATAGATAGATCAATGCTTTTAGGCTATAGGAATAAATATCAATTTACAAAGATGTATTGCATTATCGACCTAAAATATTATTTCTAAGCCATACAAAGTTTGCAAGTTTTGTAAAATATTAACAAAACTTGCAATTCTGTTACTCAAAATTCCGAGCCATCGGTCGACGTCTGCATCGCAAACATGCCCACTATACTGTATATTATTTAATAACAAACAACCACGACACATCCACCAACCGATGGCCCAAAACAACTATCCTATACGAAATATAACTTACAAAATACATCATTGACTTGCACCAACACAACAACAAAGGAAATAGTCCCACATGAGTCTTAGACTTGTGTGTGGGACAATTATAATCATACAGTGATAAAAATATAAAGAAAAAAAATCTCAGTACCCTTTTTGAATTATCTAATCACAACTACATGTTTCGGACATTGATGCCATTTTCAAGTGATATGAAGTAAATAAATAAATACTGCTGGAAGATTCTTATTTTGATCATATGTTAGTGTATTCATATGATTTTATGAATTAAAACTATAAATTTTGAATTTAAATTCGCATGATTCTATCAAAAATGAGGTTATTGGTGTCTAATTTGATTATGTTTATTATTTTATCTCTAAATTAAACAGAGAACTCAAATTTTGACATTCAATAACTTTTTTATATGTCCACCGAATTTGATGATTTTTCAGTTGTGTTCGTTATGTTCAGGACCAGGTTTATGGCCTATCAATTCAATTCAATAATTCTTTATTGTCATATACAGTGCACAAGAATAGATAGATCGATGCTTTTAGGCTATAAGAATAAATATCAATTTACAAAGATTTATTGCATTACGACCTAAAATATTATTGCTAAGCCACACAAAGTTTGCAAGTTTTGCAAAATATTAACAAAACTTGCAATTCTGTTATTCAAAATTCCGAGCCATCGGTCGACGACTGCATCGCAAACATGCCCACTATACTCACTCACTCACTCACAAGAAAAAAAATATACAGCGGCAATAATGAATATTCCCCACAAAGACAAAAAGTCTGGGTGTGGGGAATGAGTTCTATGAACTGCATTATATTAACAATAACAGTTGAAGATTTACAATGAATAATAAAACAAAAGAATATGTATAAGGTACTGTAGAGTGAAAAAAAGGCTTCTTTAAAGGATGTTGAGAGCACTTAATACTGTTAACCCTAAATTTCTGTAGTATTAGAAAAAAAATTATAATATATATAAATTGGTAATGTTCAATGGATATAGGTGGATACTGTATATTATTTAATAACAAACAACCACGACACAGCCACCAACCGATGGCCCAAGACAACAAAGACGAAATATAACTTACAAAATACATCATTGACTTGCACCGACACAACAACAAAGGAAATAGTCCCACATGAGTCTTAGACTTGTGTGTGGGACAAGTATCATTGTACAGTACTGTGATAAAAATAGAAAGAAAAATAAAAATCTCAGTACCCTTTTTTAAATTATTTAATCACAACATGTTTCGGACATTGATGCCATTTTCAAGTGATATGAAGTAAATAAATAAATACTGCTGGAAGATTCTTATTTTGACCATATGTTGGTGTATTCATATGATTTTATGAACTAAAACTATAAATTTTGGATTTAAATTCGCATGATTCTATCAAAAATCCAATTAGACACCAATAACCTCATTTTTGATAGAATCATGCGAATTTAAATCCAAAATTTATAGCTTTAATTCATAAAATCATATGAATACATCACTAACATATGATCAAAATAAGAATCTTCCAGCAGTATTTATTTATTTACTTCATATCACTTGAAAATGACATCAATGTCCGAAACATGTTGTGATTAAATAATTCAAAAAGGGTACTGAGATTTTTATTTTTCTTTCTATTTTTATTACAAGTAGCCTTATACAGAAAAGAGTTCTGTGATATTTCGTGACTAAAATTGTTCAGTAGAAGTTTAGAGAAATCAATTAATATAACCTTTACAGATTTAGAAGTCTGTCTACTATCCGACTTCAGGACTCTTTCGTACGGTCCTTTAAAGTTTACATGTGATCCTTATGGGAAAAGATTTGTGAGCTGGCCACACACAGAAATAAAAATCAGCTGTTATAATCATTGCTGTTACAATCAAAATCTAACTTTGAGCTGTCCGGAACTCGCTCCACAATATTCTATTTAAACAAAACACAAAATAGAATAATTTCCCAGCAATAAAATAAAATCTGGTGTGGCGCACTCACACAACTTTCCTTGCCGTTATGAAAATTGATCACCTGACGCTAGTGTTCCCGCGCATCTCAAGTCCACTATTCAAATATTTGAGCCAGCTGGTGACAGGGCAATAACGCTGGAGACACACATGAGGTCTGCTATCTCTTCATAGTGAATGATTTAATAGAATCAACAATAATTTGCAATTGAATAATCACATTTTCTCGAATTTAAAGCTTATTTTCAATTTTAGGTGAAAATGTTACTGAACATTAATTGTAGAGATTTTCATGCTCAATCTACTCCACTTGATTTTTTTTTGTTTCAATTGTATCTGAAGCCTTATAATTGGGAATCTATCTGCATTGATGGGGCGGAGCTCCTGAAATTTTTACAGATATGGGACTTGTGGCAGTTGATAGAGCTTATCGATGATTATTTTAGGTATGAATTTGATCAAAATCGTTGGAGCCGTTTCCCGAGAAAATCACGAAAACCCCTGTTTTTGACAACATTTTCGCCATTTTAGCCGCCATCTTGAATTGCATTTGATCGAAATTGTTCGTGTCGGATCCTTATAGTGGAAGGACCTCAAGTTCCAAATTTCAAGTCATTCCGTTCATTGGGAGATGAGATATCGTGTACACAGACGCACATACACTCATACACACACACACACACACACACACACACACACACACACATACAGACCAATACCCAAAAACCAGTTTTTTGGACTCAGGGGACCTTGAAATGTATAGAAATTTAGAAATTGGGGTACCTTAATTTTTTCGGAAAGCAATACTTTCCTTACCTATGGTAATAGGGCAAGGAAAATAAAATAGAATAATTACCGGGAACGCCGTACGGAGAGGAGATCGATACCCGTTCACACGCCCGATTGCCAAACAACTGACTGACTATACCCCGGGTCTCCTCATAGCAGAGCAGGGTCACGGAAAACTAGGAGGCCGGGGGAAAAGAGATTACCGACCAATAGGAGTCTCAGGAGAAGATCACGCCACCGATCATGTGACAGGGAATGATTCAGATGATCTTGGTGCTAAGGGTGTATCGATAATGACAATATTGCTAATTTCTATAATAGATTAGGCCGGTAAACAATCTTTCTTTTCCAGAAATCTCATGAAGAACGATTCCGTCTCAACGCGGTTGCCGTTTATCGATCTGATGATGCGGCTATTGCTGACTGTAATGTAAGATAACAGAACGCTCAAACTGGTAAACAGAATCTGGAAATTTCTGGTTAAGATGAATCCGCTGATGATAATTTGCAGGGGTGTCTCCAATGATGATGATGTACATACTCAACTCTAAGCTTAGCAAACTAAATTCGACTGTCGACCCTATTTCTCTTCTAAAATAAAGAAAACTAGTAGTTCTGTGAACAGTAGACTTCACGCAGAATTCTCATCCACAAGTAAGTACCTGATGTCACTTGTTTTAAATGTTAACAAACTCGGTTCACGTTTGAATTTGTATTCCATATCATATAATTCATCCAGTTCCGTGATAATCTTTCTATCTGATGAAAATTAATTTTTTACAATCAAAAATATTATAATTTCTCCAGCATTATTTAGTTCATTGGTTTATTTTTAATCACCTATTAAATTAGTTTTTTTTAATGTGAGAATATTGATACTGATGGGCACGCATAATAACACCATGACTGCAAAACAAAATATTGAAACCAAAGACCTTAAAGCTGCGATTAGACGAAAGTTATTAACAAAATGTTATAACTCAATCCTTATAGATTATATAAGATTGAACATAACTTATCATACACATGATGAAGATGTGTGTTTGTCAACTTCCGTTAAATCTTATAGAATCTATAGGATTGAGTTATTAACATTTTGTTAGTAACTTTGGTGTAAACCCAGCTTAAAGATGCATAAGGTCTTTAAGGGCTTTGATTGAAACAGTAGACCTTATACAAATACAGTAATAGACTGGCTCCACACATCTGTGTAATCACTTGTCAGCTGATTTATGATGAATAATTCTATTGTCTGATTTTTACTTCAATATTGGCGTATTAAGGAGGCTCCTTTTTCCTTTTATATTATCCTTGAGATGCAAAATTTCGAAAAATATACGTCGACGCGCAATTTAAAAAGGACCTGTCAAATTTCATGAAGATCTAATACCGCGTTTCGCCGTAAATGCGCAACATATAAACATTTAAACATTAAGAGAAATGCCAAACCGTCGACTTGAATCTTAAAGCTGCGTACACATATACGCGCATCCAACCAGCACCGAGCATGCTCCGCCCTCGTACCGTCCTCGTACCGCCTTCATTCCTCCATCGAACTACAGTCGCTCCGCTCACGTACCCATAATGAACGTTATGGAAGATGTTAAATCTTCACGCGTTCCCCGGTCGATCATCAATCGCTCTGCTGGAGTGACGTTCGGTTGCGGAGCAGAGCGAAAGTCTGTACGCACCTTTAGACCTCACTTCGCTCGGTCAATTATCTAAATCATATACCGTACTAAATGACGATTCTCCTTTCGTCACAAAATTAACTTTGTGACAACACATCAAACTATTTGGCGGTACGAAGTTCGCCGGGCCCGCTAGTGAATAAATAAAAATAATACCGTACTGATAGTAACCAATATTATCAAACAAATTCTGAACAGCCATTAGTCAATAGTCATTTAAAATTCTTTCTATTGAAACTTGACAATGAAAAATCATGGCAAAAATATGCCTGGACTGAGTATGAAGTTGCAATGATTCTTTATATTCTTTATATATAAATTCTTTAAATTATATTATATTATATATTCTTTATATTCATAAAGAATCGTTCAATGAATTTTACCTGGAAATAGTAGTCATTGGTGAGACCAGGGCCAGCTATTCTCTTGACAACGAAACTATCGCAAGCAGGAATGCGACCTCGCTTCTTGATCATCATGTGGAACACAATCGTGTCCCAGGCCAGCCTCAACCAGCATTTCAGTAATCCAGCTGTGAACAAAAATCAAATAAAATGCTTTATTAAAACAAAATACTCTAACAATACTTCTGAAAAAGGCAAAGTTATAATAAATATTTTCAGTACGTCTGAAAATTGTTTGTAATTTTGAGTGGCCAGACTTCCCAAATTTAATTTATAGTAGATTACAATCCACAATTTTCGTAGCTTGCCATCAATATTCAATTAAATTTATTAAAAACTCACAAAACAAGACAAAACAAAATAACAAAGAATTACAAAACAAATAAAATAATATAAAATGTTACAAATATAAAAAAAACCATGGGCTTTGTGGTTGGATGTGTTGGAGAAGAGAAAAAAAGAGAGGATACCTAGCCAACTATGGTTTCCCATGTAATAGGCAGGCAAAGAAGAGAAGAGAGAAATGATGAGGAAAAAAGGGAAGGGAGAAATGGGGAGAAGGAAGAAAACAGAGGAATAGGTACGCAAAATAAAGGTAAGCGAGTTCACTGAAAAATGAAAAAACTAATGAAAAAACAATGCTGGAGCAGAAATCTCGAGTCATATATTATCTAAATGGAAGAAGAAATTACTATATGTCCAGTTTTTTATATCCAGTTTAATTTTTCCGCTGATCTTATTGTCCATGAGAAAGTGATTTGGAATGAGGTTTATTATTTTAGTACTTATGTAAATTAATTGCCTCCTTATACATTCAATATTAGTGTTATAGGTTACTTATTTGTTAGCAGTGGCCCTTAGATTATAATAATTAAGTGTAGAGTTTAATGTGAAAGGAAAATCGGATCTATATTTTATTAAGTACTCAAATACGCTTTTTATATATAATTGACGTATAGTCATGACCTCAAAATCACATAACTGATAATTTTAGCCAATTTATCCAGAAATAGATTCTATGGATATTAATAGTGAGTAGGTTTTTGATTTTGTATTCAAATTTTTAAAATAAGTGAAATATCTCTCAAGTTTTTAATTTATTGTGATACATTCTGTGATTCATTTAGAGCTTAAAATCGACCTTCTAATTTCCAAATTTTCAAATCATTATTCCTGAACCGAAAATCAAGTGACGAAGCAGTGTGTGATTACATAACCTTAACTTTTGGACAGTATTAACATTTTATCAAAAATTTTGGAGAGAAATAGTTCAGGCTTAGACTAGTTTTTCCTCGATTGTCCTAATTGTATTATGATTATAGTGTTTTATACAATAAATGAATGAATGATGACTTTGTTTAGTTATGACGGATATTTTAAATTTTCCACTAAATTTCACAAGTTTTCGAAGGGTTATCATGCTCATTATATTCCAATTCCTGAACTGTTCTATTTGATTACGAAATATCCATTGAATATCTCAAGTTTATTGAGATAGTGAAAATAGAAACATAATATCATAGAGAAACATATACTAATACTAAAACGATACTCCATCATCTCTGATAATATCCATCAAACTGTTTTAAATTTTGGAACGGAAAATTCTGGGGAGACAGTTGTTCATTTCATGGATGAACATTGAAGAAAATCATCTCTTGTGTTTTATCAATAGTTTACATTTAGATCACTTAAATAAAATTAAATTCATACTGAATCAATTACAAAGGAAATACAAAAGCATAATATCATTTGATTCAACAAATATAAGTATAAAGTTAGAATAAGCAGCTTTTGTATAATAATAATTCAAATCTAATAGAAAATAAAATTTATTTATTTACAGTGCAAATGATACTAATGTAATAACATTAGATTAGATTTCTTTATTTATGTACGTTACAATATTGGCAACATTGGCAGATAAAATAATAAGGTAGTCATTGAGCTATTTTTCTTCCAAATTTAGGTGGCAAATTCTAAAGCTGCGTTTACACCAAAGTTAATAACTTAATCCTTATAGATTCTATTAGATTGAACATATCTTATCATACAAATGATGAACATAATATATGTGTTTGTCAAGTACTTTTCAATCTAATAGAATCTATAAGGATTAAGTTATTAACATTTTGTTAATAACTTTGGTTTAAGCACAGCCTAAGATAATTATATTTATATGTTTTATTAATTTTTTCAGATGTATAAAGAGCATGTATAAGTTTGGTTTAGTTTAGTTTTATCCTAAGTGATTGACCAGCGCTGCTGGATAGACTGTGTCAAGGGTTTATAAAACATGTCACAAGAAAGTTTCAAAATGTCATCTCACCATCAAGAAATTCACTCGGTGAGATTCACTAAGAAATCCACTAAGTGAATAAGAATGAAAAACAATTATTCAAATTCAAATATTTTTTATTCCTTCAAGTATTTACAGTGAAACATTTACAGTGAAAAACTCAATATTACGGAATTCCTCCACAAAGACTAAACGTCTGCGTGTGGAGGAGAGTTCCATGGACAACACAAGCAGTCACTACATAAAATAATTATAATAGAAAGCATACTGTAAGCTTCAGAATATAATAATGATAATAATGGATTAAATACAAATTCAAATAATAGTCAAATAAGAAATAAGAAATAATACTTTATTTATTTATAATTTTTACAAAGTAGCACTGATTGGGAGAGAAAAACTAAGGATACTCCTTGTACTATTTCTCTCCCAAATTTAGATAACATTTTAAAAGTTCGAAATAGGGTTATGGTTTCACTTTCCTAAAATTTAGTCCATTTTTACTAAAAAACAACGTAAACTAAGAATTTTAAATTTTGCCGGTTAAAAACAGAATAAAAACCAAAAATATCACACTCAAATCACCATTAATTGGAACATTTTTGCGTAATTCGACAAAATTTAGAGCCAGAAAAACACAACTCACTATTCAGAACAGCTGATTAATAAGAAATAAAAGATAAAAAGAAAAATATTAACTAAACTTAGGATTGATTTTATTTCTTGTGCAGGCCAAGAAATCCCAGGGAATGAAGGAAGCTGTGAGTTCGCGTCCTGTATTTATTTTATAATGTAATGAATTTATAGAGGGGAAAAATCAATATGATAAATCCTTTGATGGTTCTTGCTTTCTGATAGTTATCGAATATAACGTGAGCGGAGCAGAGCTTCGGCTGCCTCCCAGCCAATGTGATACAGCCACCTGTCCACACCCCTTCGGTAGACTATACACCTCCGCCTCTCTCATTTCATTCGGCAAGTTTCTATATAAAATGTGAGCCAGGTAAAATGAATTTGACAGTTCTGACCCATGTGTCAGTTGTGAAACATCCATCATATACTTGGTCTTGTGGCGAGTTTCATACCGGAAATTTAAATTTGTTTCACCTAAGATCTGGGTTTTGTATTTTTTCAAGTGAATTAATAATGTTATGATGAAGATCTGTCTGATATTTAGAACCGGGAATTCTGAAAGAACAAGCTAGTCGGATATCTATGGCCTTTTTCAAGATTGTTTTAATAATATTGCTCTCTGTGTGACTGCCAGTGGTTCCAAGAGTGTAGAGGAAACACCCCCCCCCCCAAGCCAGGATACCATACTGGATCAGCGACTGATCATAGGCGAAATATACTTTTCCTACAGTTACCTTGAAAAGTGGCCATTGCTGCACTGATTACAGAACGCAAAGAATCACTTTTCCGCTCTAGTGCGGGAAAATTTTTTTCTGCACTTCAGATTTGCAACATGGCAACGCAAAATAGTTGGTGGGTTATATGGAGGATTAGTGCACGAAAACAAAAATTAAGTTGGTAACAATGACTGTGGTATACCTCACTGCACGTTATAATGATATCAAGGACACCGAGTTCGAGGACAGCCACCACATCAGTGACAGCCGCCCCGCCATTCAAACACTACTACATTATTCTATTTTATTTATTAATAATAAAATTACACAGAAAACCATTTGATGCATTTCAGGCAATTTTACCCATAATTACTCACTTTTCATATTCAATGGTAACTGTAGAAAAAATTCAATGTGGAATACGTGCGCAAAGTTCCTCTGCTGCACTCAGGAAGCCATTCCGCCCTCGCCTACGACTCGGGCGTAAACGTTTCTTTCGGTGCAGCAAACTGTCACTTTGCGCACTAGTTGCACAAATAAATATTCCTACACTGATACACACACATCACCTGGCTAAGCTCAGAGAAGGCAAATAATAATTTCCAGAGCCGACTTTTGACACACTGAATATGTTGCCCCCAACTCAACTTGTAATCAATATTATAACACCCAAGTATCTGTAACTATCAACTCGTTCAATAGTAACTGCAGTCACAATCCTGCATCCTTGTGTTTCCACAAGAGTGCATTTTTAACATTATTGGGCCAGGATCAGCCTGGTTTCTTGTTACAATTGGCATACATTTAGTTTTGGTGACATTAACCGTTAGACAGTTGTGGTCGAACTAATTTTTACTTTCCTTGCCCTATTACCATAGGTAAGGAAAGTATTGCTTTCCAAAAAAAATTAAGGTACCCTAATTTCATGTTTTCTATACGTTTCAAGGTCCCCTGAGTCCAAAAACATGATTTTTGGGTGTGTGTGTGTGTGTGTGTTGTGTGTGTGTGTGTGGTGTGTGTGTGTGTGTGTGTGGTGTGTGTGTGTGGTGTGTGTGTGTGTGTGTGTGTGTGTGTGTGTGTGTGTGTGAACACGATAACTCTATTCCTAATTAACCGATTGACTTGAAATTTTAAACTTAAGGTCCTTATACCATGAGGATCCGACAATAAGAAATTCAATAAAATTCAATTCAAAATGGCGGGAAAAATGGCGGATAATGGCTAAAAAACCATATTTTTCACGGTTTTCTCGAAAACGGCTCTAACCATTTTCTTCAAATTTATACCCTAAATAGCTATCTATAAGCCCTATCAACTGACAAGAGTCTTATTTCTGGGAAAATTGCAGGAGCTCCGTAATATTCCTGAGAAGAATGAATTTTGTTAAATTTCTATCACGATTTTTTTCAAATTCATACCCTGTATAGTTATTTATCAGCTCTATTAACTGGCATGAGTCTCCTCCCTGGGAAACTAACACTGGGTCCACCCCATCCTTGAGAAATTTACTTTGTAACCTCCTTCTTGTGCGTGAGGTAGGTAGGTAGAGCAGTTTATTCAAAAGAACACATGTCGATATTTTATTTGTAGAACAGCTGTTTTCACAACTTTTAAAAAATCCTCAAATTTCATAATTCAAACAAAGGAAAATGTACTCTGAAAACAATAACAATAGTATAATCATAGTTTTAATTATTTAGCCGCCAATCGGTATAATGTTATTCCCCGAAATTATCCTCTTTTAAGAATGAGGCTTATAGATCAATGAGCAAGGGAAGTTGTGAGAGTGTACCACACCAGATTTTTTATTTTGGCAATATCTATTGTTGCACTGCAATTATTGTAATGATTGTATAATTGTAAATAGTTTATTAATTTCTCCAACTAACTGACCTGTGACGATGACAAGTGATATGAAAGGGCAGACAGTGGATGCAACTGCTAGGGCGGCCAGCGGCTGCAACATGCCGCACACAAATATGTCCCAGATCAACGCCTCCAGAACCACCACGTAGCGATTCCTCTCTCCCACAGGACAATCCACGTCGTACACCAGTGCCATGCTCATCTGCAGCATTAGCGTCAGAACTGGCATCCTGAGATAAAAAAATTGTTCATTTTATTTATTTATTTATTAGAACAGTCACAAACACGATATTTGGAAAGAGAAATAGGCAATTGCCCAAAACTTCTTCAATTCCTTGATTTTGGTACATAAATAGTCCAAAGTGAGGTTTAAGTTTAAAATTTCTGTTTTCACCAAAGATTAACACTCAGAGAATACGTATTCGAGATATGACTGATGAATTTTGAATTTCGAAGGGTTGATAGATAAGGGTTATTCATTCATTCATTGTACAAAATACTAAAATCTATATATATAAAAGCGAAATGGCACTGACTGACTGACTGACTGACCCACTCACTCACTCACTCGCAGAACTAAAAATCTACCGGACCAAAAACGTTCAAATTTGGTAGGTATGTTCAGTTGGCCCTTTAGAGGCGCACTAAGAACAGATTTGGAAAAATTTCCAAAGATACGCCCAAAATCTGCAATTTTCCAGCGTTTTTTAGCGCTTTCTCAGCTTTATCGAGAAAAATGAACAAAAAATGTTCAAATTCAGTACAGAAGCTCAGCTAGGGTGTAATAATGTTGTGTTGGAAGGAATTTGAAATAACGTCAAAGATACGCCCAAAATTAGCGTTTTTTGCTTTTTCTCAGATTTATCAAGAACTAATGAACAGAAATTGTTCAAATTTAGTACAGAAGCTAAGCTAGGGTGTAATAATTTTTGTGTTGGAAGGAATTTGAAATAACGCCAAAGATACGCCAAAAATTAGCGTTTTTTCAGTTCTTTCATCAAGTAATAGACAGAAAATGTCCAAATTTTAGACAGAGATTTAGGTAGGGTCTAAAAATGTTGTGATGTGGTGACTTTAATATTTCATCAAAGATACGCCCAAAATCAGCGTTTTTCTCAGTACTTTGACTTTCTGATGGAATGAAGCATGCTCAAATGAAAAAAGCAGGAGAGCGAAGCGAGCCCGCTGATCTCATTTCTGGACGACCCAGTAGCCCCACTACTGAGGGGGGCGGAGCCCCCTGGCTAGACAGATATGGCGAGCAAAGCGAGCCTGATGGCTAGTCATATATAATTATGACATTGAAGGAAAAACTAGGCAGAGCCTGTACAATTCTCTCCAAAAATGTAGATAAAAAGTTAATTTTGTGCAAAGGTTGAGGTTATGATATGACACACTGCTCCGTCACTTGATTTTTGGTCCAGGAATAATGATTTGAAGATTTTGAATTTTGAAGGTTGACATGAATAAACAGTGAATAAAAAACTTAAGATTGCACTTATTTGAAAAATTTGAATACAAAATCAAAATACAAATGGAATAAATAATTAGATATAAATTAACATAATGAATTAGTTTTAATTAATCAGTCATAACTTGAATTTAATGGTAGAATAGGGTCGACTCTGCCGAAAATCTGATTTTCTAGGCAAAGAGAATTCTGAGCCAGTTAACAGACGAGATGAAAATTATCTCTTGAATAGAGGGCTTTAATCTGCTTAAAATAATGAAATTTTAAACAATAATTGTAAAGAATATAGAAGAAGGATTAAAATTAGGGATTGGAGGTGCATGAATTCAATATCAATATTTGAGGAAAATATATTCGAATTTTGGTGTATTTTGGTGAATATTGGATCGATTAATCATTACAACTTTCTTGGAATTCGAGTCAAAATCTTGACTCACATATTGATGCCACAAACATATAAAAATGGACATATAGGCTAAAACGACCGTTTGTGACATCAATATGAAGTCATTATTAATTTTAGATTTCAAAAAGACTGTAATAAACGGACATTAACGTCCGTTATATACAGTCTCTTATATGAATATAATTTTGGAATAGAGATCTGAATATACATAGGATTCATAAACATTACATAAATAAACTTGAAAAAATACAAATTTTAATAAATTTTGAACATTGAATTATTTTGTAAACGAGTAAGTTCTCAAGAAGAGATAAAACCAACCAGGCATACAAAGAACTAACTTGGGGCCATATTAGGCACCATATGGGCTACGTTTAACCATAGAGAAACAATAGCATAAGTAGATATCCCATGGTATAGGGCGTTTATGTAGCAACTTTTACTGTTATCTCAAGCTGATAGTCCACGTAGTTCTTTCCTGTGAAGCTTTATGACACTGGTAGTCTCTCATATTGTGCCGTTCATACACTCTTACCCGGTCAAAACAGTAAAAATCGACAATAATCGACAGTAATCGGCTTGAGATAACAGTAAAAGTTATGACATAAACGCCCTATACCATGGGATATCTACTTACGCTATTGTTTCTCAATGGTTTAACGCTAAACAAGGATTACTTGTAGATATGGTCGCATTTATTGCAATGAGTTACAATACGGATTTTAAACGAATAACTGAATTATCTCCGATGCATTATTTATTTATTCTTATGGCTTTTATTGGCAGAGAGATCCTTTCGGATGTTCTGCCTTGCCGTATTACCCAATGTCATTTCCTATCAACACTCAAGTTTATAGGTTATGTATTGGGTTCTTCATGTTTTCTCACTAAAAATTTGCACTTTCATCTCCGATGCATGAGATGAGGCCTTGATGATTTTACATTTTAATGGTGAAAAATCCTTGTTACTTACCAAAGAAAAGCAGTGAGAGTGATGAGCAAACTGAGCCCACTGACTGTGAGGCACACCAACGGGAAGACAAGGATGATGCCCAGCGTTCCTAGCAGTCCTTTGCCGCCGTAATTCCAGATCCTGTTCAGGTGTCGTGTCATTCCTTTCCCGATGAACCCTAAACGAACACACAATTCACGACTCGAATTAAAAATATGCCAATTATTTATTGGTACCACTTTTTACTTTTCTTGCACTATTACCATAGGTAAGGAAAGTATTGCTTTCCAAAAAAATCAAGGTACCCTAATTTTATGTTTTCTATACGTTTTAAGATCCCCTGAGTCCAAAAACATGATTTTTGGGTGTTGGTCTGTGTGTGTGTGTATGTGTGTATGTGCGTATGTCTGTGAACACGATAACTCCATTCCTAATCAACCGATTGACTTGAAATTTTAAACTTAAGGTCCTTATACCATGAGGATCCGACAATAAGAAATTCAATAAAATTCAATTCAAGATGGCGGAAAAAATGACGGATAATGAGAAAAAACCATGTTTTTCACGGTTTTTACGAAAACGGCTCTAACGATTTTCTTCAAATTTATAACATGGATAGCTATTTATAATCCCTATCAACTGACATGAGTCTCATTTCTGGGAAAATTACGGGAGCTCCGTAATATTCTTGAGAAAAATGGCGGATAATTACTAAAAAACCATGTTTTTCACGGTTTTCTCGAAAAAGCTCTAACGATTTTCTTCAAATTTATACCATGGATAGCTAGCTATTCATAAGCCCTATCAAATGACATGAGTTTTTTTCTGGGAAAATATTGCAGGAGCTCCGTAATATTCTTGAGAAAAATGGCGGATAATTACTAAAAACCCATGTTTTTCACGATTTTCTCAAAAATAAATTGACCGATATTTTTCAAATTCATACCCTGTATAGTTAATTATCAGCTCTATCAACTGGCATGTTTTTCACGATTTTCTCAAAAATAACTTGACCGATTTTTTTCAAATTCATACCCTGTATAGTTATTTTATCATCTATATCAACTGGCTTGAGATTGAGAGTCTCCTTTCTGGGAAACCAATAGGGGTCCACCTCATCCTTGAGAAATGGACTTTGTAACCTCCTTCTCGTGCATGAGGTAGGTAGAGCAGTTCATAAAAAGAACGCACAGTCGAAATATTTCATCTGTAGAACAGCTGTTTTGACGACTTTTAAAAAAATCATCGAATTTCACAATTTACACAAAGGAAAACGTACCCTGAAAACAATTATAAATTATTATATACACATATACAGTAGTCTGATCGTAGTTTCAAATATGTTGCCGCCAATCGTCATTATGTTATTCCCCTAAATTATTCTCGTTTAAGAATGGGGCTTACAGTTCAATGAGCAAGGAAAGTTGTGTGAGTGTACCACACCAGATTTTTAATAATATTTACTCACCAGAGTTATAATTGAACTCAAATAATCTTTGGGTTGGAAAATTATAAGATTCAAACATAATTCATTGTTTACTCTGATTTGTAAGTGCTTGCGAAGACGCCTAGAGATCCAGGGTTCAAGCCCATTATCACAAAACGTTTTTAACCAGGTCACTCCCGTGTTACGGTATCGAATGGGCACGTTAAAACTGTTGATCTCGCCTGAAGTATAGCAGTCGTGAGTCCCATTGACGACTTGAATTATTATATATTTAGGCCAGGTGGTTACCACCAACAAGAAGCCATACGAATTTACTTCACTTTGCTGTTTTGCAATAAAAAAATAGTAAGTTATTTGAATTTCATTCAGGGCCGGTTTCCGAGCTCGGGATTTAGCTAAGTCCTAGACTTTAAACAGCTGGAGTCAGAAATTTGGCTTTCCAAAACGGGGCGTAGTCGCAGCTTTTATAACAGTAGTCGTAGTTTTTATTTTCTCATTTCTATAATTGGAAACGTTTTTCCTTGACAAAATTAGACATTCCTAAATAATTCAAAATAGCTGAAACTATACACTATTTTCTCTTTATTTTATTTTGTGTTCAATTTTCTAGTTTTTCTAAATTTAATTCAAACGTGACTATAACAATGACTGCGAGTACGCCCCGTTTTGGAAAACCAATTTTCTGATTCCAGCTGTTTAAAGTCTAGGACTTCTAGGCAAAATCCCGAGCTCGGAAACCGGCCCATAGAATAGAACTGAATTGTACTCTTTTCTGATGAAAAGTGTTGACCGGCTACCTTCATTTCACAGAACAATTTACTGAATGAGAAAATAATCTACGAAAATAGAATAAAATAAAATAAAATATGAATACACAGAACCTATAGCTTGTTTAATTACATGATCTTATCTAAAATAACTTCTCCTCAGTTTATAGAGCTTTGATCGACGTTATATCGAATATTGAAATTTGAAAATTAAATATCTCCAAATTCTCATGCAAGGCAGTGGAGCAAGGCAGTTAATATCTTTAAAGGCGTATTCCCATTTATCAATGAACGTTTTTGGTACAGTGAGAATACTATTGTCACGAGGTCTTAAATGGGACTATAATACTTGTTCGGGCGGGCAAAGTGGAAAAGTTCCCAATAGAACTCATGAGAATTAAATTTCCATTGTACCGGGCACTGACTTTGATCAAGACCGATTGGATATATAATCAGTTATATCACAGTATACATACAGTATGGAAACTTGGCTAGTAACCTGACGCAAAAATCCGCCATCTTGTTAGGAAGCGCCGCATTGTAATAGTATTAATGATGGGTTCGGATCACTTTAATAATCCGGATCAATTGATCTCATTCACTGCCACGAGCCAATCAGAAGACCAGGATTGGAACTTCCTAAGGTCACGTGACGTGTCTAGTTTTTGCGTCATGTAAAAAGCATTGGTTAGATAGGCGTTTGATTACAAGTTTCCATTCTGTACCTATTCTGTGGTTATATATTATCCAGTTGGTCTTGCTCTGATATGGTATTGAATTGACTCCGCCTAAAAGCGACAACAACAGACGGAGAAAAAATCAAACGTCTGCAAGCAGATGTAAGCAGACATATGCAGACAGACGTACACGTACGTCTGTGAGCGTTGTAGAATTCGAACACCTCGGGAGGATTTTTCCTGTCTGCTGCTGCTGTGTGTTGGCCTATATGCCGACGCAATAGGCAAACGTTATGTTTAATAAACAAGTTGTAATATAATTCGTCCCTATTTTACTATTTTTATACAATAGATACAGAGAGAAAGGAATAAATGATGAATTATTGATAATATAAGAAAAAAAACTAGAATAATAGAATAAAACTATATAACTAGAAAATATTACTCATCTATTTCACTATCCATGACAAACTGCAAGTAATAATCTGTTTTTGAACCATTTTCAACGACACTACAGTCTAATTTTTGAATATTAGTTATTAAAACTAGTACTCACTGTGGAGCGCTTTCGGATTTTTAAAATCCATTTTCAACACTGAGTGTTATATTATTAGTTGTGTTTTCAACAAAATCAGTGTTGAAAATGGATTTGAAAAATCCGAAAGCGCTCCACAAGTGAGTACTAGTTTTAATAACAAAGGTTATTAAAAGGTTCTGGTTTCAGAAAGTGGTTTTTAATGGTGTTGAGTCTAATTACTTGCCGGTTCGTTATGGGGTACCTCAAGGTTCAATATTGGGCCCAACTTTGTTCATTATCTATGTGAATGACATGCCTAGTGAAATTGGACCCTCAGCCAAAGGATATTTGTTTGCTGATGACCTGGCAGTTTGTGTAAGTACAAAATCTACCTTGGCAATCAATAGAATCCCATAGAGAATATTACACTGATGATTGAGGATTGGTGTAACGCAAATTTACTGTGTTTAAACTTAGATAAAATTAAGAGTCTTAATGTGTCTTATGGCAACAATGATGATTTGAATGGTCTGAGAATGGTCAATTTTCTTGGTTTTAATGTTGACTCTAGGCTGAATTGGAAAGACCATATTGATAAAGTGGCGGGTAAGCTGTGTAAGGGATTGTTTATGTTAAGAAAATTGAGAACAGGAGTAAGTCTATCAGTGTTGCGAATAGTATATTTTTCTCATATACACAGTTATTTATCTTATGGAACAATATTGTGGGCTTCCCAAAAATATAGTATTAGATTTAGACTGTATTATTATTTAGATTAAGCTGTGAGAATAATATGTCTTATATTCCTGAAGGTCTTCCTTCAAGAGGACACTGTAGGGATAGCTTCAAATTGATTGAAATTATGACACTTCCTGCTGTGTTTGTTTATCAATGTCTCAATCATGTTAAGGTAAATTATAACTCCTATGTTCAGCAGGGTATGTGTCACAACCATGGAACTAGAGGTAGGAATAAACTAGTCTTGAGGTTTTGCCACTATGCAAATACTCAGAAAACTTTCTATTACGTTTCTCTGAAACTTTTCAATGCCTTGCTTGAGAATATAAAAAAATTACCATTAAAATTATTCACGAATAGAGTTAAACGATTTCTGTTGAGGAATCCAATTTATGAAATAGAAGAGTTCTATGACATAGTTGACAATATGCTTGATTAGCTTGATTGACGATATGCTTGACTAGGTACTCTCATGGGTGAACTAGTCATATGATTATGTCTTATGAGTGTGTTTTACTTATATTGTTATGAAAATAAGTATATTTTTATGTTTATAATTTATTGTAATGACCTCCTGCTTGTAATAATTATGATTCAATATATCATTGACATTTGTAATGCAATTGATGTTCTCAATTAGCTGCTGCAATAAAGTATTTTGACTTTGACTTAACTAATATTCAAAAATTAGACTGTAGTGTCGTCGAGAATAGTTCAAAAACGGATAATTACTTGCAGTTCGTCATGGATAGTGAAATAGATGAGTAATATTTTCTAGTTAATTGAACTAGAGCAGTTCAATTTACCTGTGTCCGGCTTGGTTTCGAAGTGCGTTCTCGATTTCGATATATGCCTCCAGAGCGAGAGGAGGCGAGAGGCTAGGGTGGGAGTGAGAGAGCTTTTGCGCGGGAAGAGTGTGCCGTTGACTTGTGACAGCTCCAGGTCCGGTGTGAAAGGTGACATGCAAAACAATGCTCGCAATGATACCGGGCTGCACCATGGTATTACAACCTACGGATCACAGTTGAAAATGCACTGATAGAAAACACGAATTTAAAAAAGAGATAAAAGTTATATTATAATTATTATGTCGCAGCCAAATGTTAATCCAATAATCTGGACCACCCTGGTAAAGGTGCAATTCCTTACGAAGGCCAATGAAGGCCAGCACTGGCAAACCACCCATCCACACACTGACGCTGGTCGACATTGGCCTTCATTGGACCATCATGTAGATGCGGCATTACAGTAACTGCTTTAAAACAGCTGTTATATTAGTATACTAGCTTACCCGGCGAACTTCGTACCGCCAAAAAGTCAATGTATCTCATGTCACACTTGACTTTATTTGATGAATCATGAAATTTATCTGACAATCAATATTCCCGGCGAACTTCGTACCGCCAAAAAGTCAATGTATCTCATGTCACACTTGACTTTATTTGGTGAATCATGAAATTCATCTGACAATCAATATTTTCATTTACATCTCAATACGGACTTCCTATGTGCTTAGTCATGCAGCATTTATTATTCCGAAAACATATTCTTCTCAATTAATTGGTAGTAATATCTATCAGTAAAGTGTTAAAAAAGAAATAGGTTAAATCAGTGTTTCAAAGAAGAATTTAATGTCTTCATAGTTGTTGATATTGTGAATAGATAGTCCAAGAAATATGCGATGTACGATGAATGACACAAAATTCCATATTCTTTTCATCCTCCATTTTAGGATGATGCTAAGCTAAATTCGAAAAAATAATAATTTAGTCTGTCATTCTTCAGTAATTAATGAATGCAATATGAACAACTCTATTTCATAAGATGAATAACTTCTATCCAACATTTTCCAGTTTCTCAATGATAGGGGAGTGATAATTATTTGTATAGGTCTTCTAAGGAACGATAATCTCAGCTGGTACCAATCAACTACACTAACTTCAACTCAAAACTACCGTTTTAATACCAGTACACAATTTATCACAGGATGACGGGTTTATTATACAGCTGGTAACTTTAGATGCTAAATCATAGGTAGCCGCTCGGCCGAAAATTTCGAAAACATAGGTTTTGTAAAATGGATTATTAAATAAAAAGAATTATAATTATAATTATTATTATTATTATTGAAATTTCTGGTCAGAAACCATACCCAATATTCACACAACATATTCCCAAAGTTTCATGCCGTTCTGTCAAGTAGTTTTCGAGTCTATAGGGAACAAACAAACATACAAACAAACACACAAAACATACATTAATTTTTATATGTATAGATAGATTAGTGTACAACAAACCTGAATAAAACATACACATTCATAAAAAATATTCAGTTCATCAACCTTCGCCAACAGAATTTTTCACCTGGTCATTTATGGCCAACCGAAAGGAACAAGGAGACGAGTCACTTCAAACTTGGATTTCGAGTTCACTTATATAGGATATTGTTTCAAAAGTAATAGAATGTGGAGAATTTTTTACAGAATATTAATTTTTGTTTTTTGGTCCTAGAAAATTATTTCTTTAATATGTGAATATTTCCTATTTTAGTAATAATCTCATCTATGTTTGGTTTTGAAGCATCTAAATTTGGAAATCTTCTATGTGAAAATAATTAATGACTGAAAATTTTGTGAAGTGAACAACTACAAGACTTAACCTATTTCGGACTATGTGTAACCTTATCTAAATTTGGGAGAGGAATAGCACAAGGTTACCTTATTTTTCTCTCCCTAACATTTTGATGATGTATTGTATGAATCAATAAAGAATAGAGAATTTTTGTCAAGTGACGTTATAGAATGATATTCATTTCATGGAGAACGACTCCACCTGAAGAATGAGATACTCGGTCAAGCATATTAGTCTGACGATGCGTTTCACCAAAGCAAAACAATAGAAGGAACCAATTTGCCAACCAATAATATTACATATAATAGTAGTAATAATAGGACCAAAAGATGAGAAGGCTCCCATTTTCAAGTTACATGCTATATCTGAGATGAATTTTGAAACGATGGAGGTGAACATGTACCTAGTGTCACATTTATCAGTGAACGATAAAAATTGATTTATAGGTGAATAGTGATTATATATATCACGGCAGAATGCCAAGACTAAAAATTAAACGATGCATTTAGTCTTTATTCATTTATTTGTTTACTTTATATTCCATTATACACAAATATAATGCAATAAATATTGCAATATATAGCAATTTTTGGTAGAAATCCTGTTTGCTATATAATTCTGTTTGATTCATGAATAATTGAATAAATATGCACGATAAGAAAAGGACCAATAGGCCTAGCCCAAAGCGGGTCCCTTTCCGATTTTTGATAGAAAGAAGGTCCAAATAGTGGGTTAAGTTACTTCACTTTATCAATCCACTTCACGGTAAAAATGTTATCAAATTTGAAACTATTCTTCTTGTTTATTGTTAATTTGTCTATAGAGTTCATTTGTTTATTCAAATCAATCAATCCTATACTATTAAACGAGCAACTTCTGTGTTTATGTTTGTATGTTCAGATGTTTGGATGTTTAGATATTTATATGTTGGTATTTCACCGGATCTCGAAAACGGCTCTAACGATTCTCACGAAATTCAGAACATAGTAGGTTAATAATATAAAGATTCGATTGCACTAGGTCTCATCCCTGGGAAAACTAGTTGAAGGACATTAAATGATAATTTTTATTCATCCTTGGGAAAACAGCTGATAATAATTATTTCGTCGTCTGTTGGTGATGGAAGTGAGTGAGCGAGTTCATGTGTGTGGGACTGTGTCAAAATTATGACTCAGCTGTTGAACTTTTGTAATCATTATTTAAGAGTAAAATCATATATTATTCTTATTTTATTTAGTTTTATAATATTTTGTTTACAAAATGAAATTATGTTTATTGTTTTATATTTTTAAAATTGGTCAAATTATGAAAATTTGTAATATATGAATATAATTAATTTATGAATTGGCATTATAAATAAATAAATAAATAAAATTCAATCAGGTACTTGGTGCCGATTGCAAAAAAGCCGGGTTATTTTCAATCCTGATTAATTCCAGTAGATCCATCTTTTTGAGATGGTCTTCTCTGATTTGGTTCACGTGAAGTTAATCAGGATTAAAATTTAACCGGATTTTGTGCAACTGGACCTTTGTGAGGGAAATTTTTGCATCCCTCTGGGAATTAATCTCAATTTACTGTGATTAGATAGAACATTTCTGTATGAATGTTATTATTCTTTGTTTTATTCTGATTCATAGTTTCAGATTGAAGATTTGGTGTTGAAATTGAAGTGAACATAACCTACATAATATTTGGACGATTTGTGACAAAATCAGGAAATTGAAGAAGTTTTGGGCAATAGCCTGTTTTTTCTTTTCCGACTATTGTATTGTTCGCTCTATCTAATAAATAAATAAATAATTTCTTCTTTTGTAATACATTTTTTATGCTTTTATACATTTTTACTCCAGAGCGAAGCTCGGTCCCCGATATTATTATATGAAATTAGTAAATTATTCTAGAGAGTTCTATATTCTATTTCTTAGGCTACATAAAGTAGATAGATGAAAGTTGGTGGACATACTCCGAAAAAGAATAGCGCATTCCACGTCCAACTCCATGTTCTATGGCAATAGTTGATCCACCTCCACAGCGGCCATCGTGTTGTCGTCGTCCGAACTACTTCTTTCTCAACCAGGAAAACAGGCTGCAACAAAAAAATCAATCATATTCAATTATTATGTAAAAATACTAGAACTATTTTTATATAAACACAACTAGTTTCTAGGATACTAGTAATTTTCATAATAATTAAACATTAAAGTAGCTCTATTAAAATACTTAATTAGAATCATATTGAACATATTTGGATGACATCGTACAGACAAAGACCCTAAAGAGGTATACCCACAATGCCTATGCCTTCCCAATGCTAGCTCTTACTTGAAAAGGCTGCCATTGAGGTATTTTAGCGCGAGATATCCTATTATATTAAGCGAGCAATTTCTGTATATCTGGTTATCTGTTTATTTATGTTCAACGGATCTCGAAAACGGCTCTAACGATTTTCACGAAATTTGGAACATAGTAGGTTTATGATATAAAAATTCGATTGCACTAGGTTTCATCCTTGGGAAAACTCGCTGAACGACATTAAAAGGTTAATTCATCCTTGGGCTGAAACAGCTTCTGTTTATTGACCGAGCGAAGTGAGGTCCAAAGGTGCGTACAGATTTACACGCCGCGAACATGAGCAATTCACTTTTAATCAGCTGATGGCAAGTTTTTTATAGATGGAATTATTTAGGATTTTCGTTAAATAATAATGAAGTTTTTTATATCTATATCTTATACCGTTTCTGTAAAAATACAGATATAGTTAGCTGATTAAAAGTGAATCGCTCATGTTCGCGGCGCGTATATCTGTGCGCCCCTCAAGATTCAAGCCAATGGTTTGGCATTTCTCTTAATGTTTAAATGTTTATATGTTGCGCATTTACGGCGGAACGCGGTAATAGATTCTCATGAAATTTGACAGGTATGTTCCTTTTTAAATTACGCGTCGACATATATACACGGTTTTTGGAAATTTTGCATTTCAAGGATAATATAAAAGGATAGAGGAGCCTCCTTCATACGCCAATATTAGAGTTAAAATCAGACTATAGGTCTTTGGTATGTAATAATCTTCCAGGTTGCCCCCTCAATGGCCGATTTCAATTCCAAGTACGACACTAGCGTTGCATGTGAGTCTATGTATCTTTGTATCTTCAAGGTCTTTGCTTACAGAAGTTGTAAATCTGTATGGTAGATGATAATTATAGTATTGACTCAATACTATATATTTAATAGGTATACTCAATAAACCTGAGTAAAGTAATTGATACCTATTACATTTTTTCGACACTCTCCAAAAACAAAATTGTCATAAAAATGGGCCGTTTGCACAGTAAAAGCTTAAACTGAAATCAATTAGCTGGTGGCTTAAACTAAAAATGAACTACAATTTAACTAACAAGACTTGATATGGATTTAATCCTGTTTAAAATGAAATTTAGTCTAAACTGATACAGTGGAAACGGCCCTAAGTAGATAATAATTACACTTGAAACTTGACAAAGCAAAATGAATCAGTGATATTCAATAGGTAGAGACAAGGTACCTAGAATAGAATGTATTCTAGGTACATTGGGTAGAGACTAATATAATCATAATCACCAAATAAATTTCTTTCTATTGAAGGCGTGAAGAAGTATATAGTGAACATCCAAATTCAAATATAGTTCACATATAATTTTGTACATGAATTGAAAGATTGATCACTCTGTCGACTTTACATCTAGGTGTCATTTTTCTAATATGAATATTTCTTGTCCTTTCTAGTCGTATAAACTAGATTATAATATAATGTTATTATATTATGTTGTACCTTATGACTGAGTCAAGCAAATGCACACTATAGCTCACACTAAATTGAACTTTGAAGACCACACAAAAATAGAAACAAATCAAATTTATTGTAGAATGAGTTCGTTTTAGGAAGATTACATAGATTTATTTCTTCTGTGATTTAGTTTAAAAACGTCCGGATCTTTTCTACCTGTATAGTCAAAAGATTTCACAGAGAATATTCTCTTCTTTGATACAATCAACTCATTAATGGTGGGTTTGGGACGGTTATTATAATTTTGTTTCTTTCTGTAGCTTCGAATGATGCATAACAAGATGAAGTAGAAAATTTCAACAACACTGATTAGACTCAATCCTAGAAAAGTATCCAAGTAGGTAACTGATGATAGAATGAAATCTTCCAACGTTTTAGACAGTGAACGAATTCTAGGATAGAAAAATATGTCTCTAAAAACAATATAAAAATAAGTTCCGGAATTGTTGACGGGCAGAAACTCTCTATGTCCTATGTTGTACTCCATTTCTTCGCAAGAGGATAAACAGCTGCATTTTCCCACAGAGACTGCATCACCCTGATGAGCATCTAGAACTTTCTCAGCGCAAACTTTATTAGTTTCTCCACAGATTAGAGTGTCTTCGGTACGGGGAAGTTCGAAAGATACGCAGCCACATTTTTCGAGCATTGCATCCGACAAACAATCCTGTAGACAGTTTTTGAATGAGTATTGCAAGAAAAATTTTAGGTTGTTTTCGGAAGGTAACAAGCAGTTACGTTCGGCAGGTGATTTGTCCCACAGAGCGTGATCGAGATACATGTGGCTTGGATGTGTCAGAGACTTTACATCCCCATCAAAACTAGTCTCAGGCAGTCGGTACCATTCCCCACTTGCAAACGGGATCGCCCAAGGGCTGTGCAAAGCATACACAGGGTACTTAAGATGTGAAGACACCCTCTCAACATCTTTCCTTCTTTCACCCAGGTACTCATCAAGTTCCTTATCGGTGATATGTCTATAGATGTCATTCAAATGTGTAACAAACGATGGAACCATAAACACAATGTTCTCAGAACGGTTTTCAATTAACACAATGGGTAATCCATCAAATGAGCTGTGCACTTTCATTGTGTAGGAGTCGTATATTACATCTAGATGTTGGAGAAAGGTTGAATTCGAATAAAACAACGATGAAGGCACCATGTTATGCGTGTAACAGATGCCGTTAAAGAAGTTAATCTGCGGTTTCAAGTTGGTGTTGGATGGTTTAAGAATAATGGCTGGATCTGATACAATGAGAGTTTTGAAGTACCTCAATAAAACTTCGTTTTTCATCATGAAAGAAGTATTGCGAGAGGCTACACCCTCTACGTCGTTGTAAGATACATTCCATACACTACGGTAGATAGAATGGAAAAGTGGTAGAATTTTGAAGACGTAACTGATTCTATATACTTCAAGATGATTTTCTCTGTCTCCTTTTCGAATGAGGTCGTGCAGTGCTGACCGATTCACGAGGTAATCTCCGCAGTAGGTGAAAGCAGGACTGGGGAGGGTTGCTACCGAATGCGGCTTGTTATCGGTATTGATAACAATCGGCGATTCCTGCCATTTATTCCAGGTTTCTGTGAGGATGCTGAATGAGAAACTGAAAAATATCGCGAGGATGATAGCCCAAAACAGCTTTTCGATCCATCCTTTTTGCTTACAACCCAGGTACTTCACACCGTGCAGTGACGTTGAAGACAAGAACTCTTCTAGAACACTCCTGTCTAGCCATTTGAGATGTAGGCGCATCTTGGTAGAAAACTTCACAACTGAACCAATTAAACGTCTAATTCAGACTTATCTGAACCTAAATTTGAATGGGTGATGAAAAGCACTTCACGAGAAACTCTACAGTTCTACTCTGATCCTATGAAGCCTAGATTCGAGCACTAGAGACCGACCACAGTCAATTTTAGATGGTAAGAAACTCTCTGAACACTCTAAACACCACTTCTTAAGGATCATAAACAACTAAATATCTTTGAGACTACATAAGATAGCCTACATATCTTTGTGATAAAATGTGGAAAATAAATTGATTTGATTTGACACATAAATAACAAAACCCTGAACGAAACAAATTATCTTGTTCATGAACTTCACAATTTCTTGATTTTCTCTAGCCATGCATGAATCGAGCACCAAAAGAGCTTTCTAGAATCTAGCAATAGCTTTATAAGGGGAAAATTCACTATTGTTGATGATGGACAACTTTGAACGTGAACTTCAACATTTTTTTTGTAATCTACCACACGTGTCGAATGACTGACACTTAATCCCAAGTGACAGAATATTCCAAGTACTAATGTATTGTTTTGCACGCGAACGCTTCCAGAATTCAAATTAAAAATTGAAGACCAACACACCTACTTGGATGAAGTCATCAAAAGCAATATTTTAATTACATATTACAGGACATCATTATTTCATTCCACTGCATTTCAGCAGCTTCTTTGGAAATTCATGTTCAGGGACAATGGGGAAGAACCATGTGCTTTACTAAGAGGCGTTAATCAACTGAAATTAATTATTCAGTTGATCTGTAATGCAAAAATGTTTTGATAGACAACTATTTTCAATTGTCAAATGCATAAGCAGAGATAAAATATTCCACTGCATTTCATAGCTTCACTGGAAATTCATGTTCAGTGGCAGTGGGGTAGAACCATATGCTTTACTTAGAGGCGTTAATCAACTTGAATTAATTATTCAGTTGATCTGTAATGCAAAAATGTTTTGATAGACAACTATTTTCAATTATCAAATGCATAAGCAGAGATAAAATATTCCACTGCATTTCATAGCTTCACTGGAAATTCATGTTCAGTGGCAGTGGGGTAGAACCATATGCTTTACTTAGAGGCGTTAATCAACTTGAATTAATTATTCAGTTGATCTGTAATGCAAAAATGTTTTGATAGACAACTATTTTCAATTATCGAATGCATAAGCAGAGATAAAATATTCCACTGCATTTCATAGCTTCACTGGAAATTCATGTTCAGTGGCAGTGGGGAAGAACCATATGCTTTACTTAGAGTCTTTAGTCAACTGAAATTAATTATTCAGTTGATCTGTAATGCAAAAATGTTTTGATAGACAACTATTTTTAATTATCAAATGCATAAGCAGAGATAAAATATTCCAAGGATACTGTATTTGTAATTAGTGAATTAAAAGTAGCCAGTTCCCAACTGCGACATCCTGATAATATACCACTCTGAAAATATATGACAGGTAATATTTGTAATATGAATACATGGAAGGTGCATCACTTGTCATTAAATAAAGTAACAACTATCACACAGTATCTCTGATAAGAGTTCTTTACCCTCTAACTATATTCTGATAAAAAAGTAATCAACCAGCAAATAATAGTGGTTCAAGTTTTCTTAAAAATAAATAGTCTAAAAATGAATTTATTATTTGTCTCTTTCTCAAAAATATGTTTGTCAAGATCCCTTTCACTGCTCTCGAAAAAAAGATTAATGAAGTTACCTTAGTTGAGAGATTGTCGTAGTTTTCAGTACACCTATAGTGAGGTCCACGTTATAATGGCAGTGGTGAAAGATAGGAGAACAATGCCATCTGGTAGCTGATACAGGTTTATTGATGTAATTAATATTAACTGTTCTCGTTTAAAATGATCAATTATATTTTTCAATAATTTCATAATGAATTTTCATAATTAAAATGGAATATTATTAATTCTACACTGTTGAAAGACGATCTGGCAACAGAGCAAGAGCGAGAAAGAGATAGCGCTATCCGCTTTGTTGAATTATAGACAAGGATAGCAATACCATTCCTAATTAAACACTGCCATTATAACGTGGACCTTACTATAGTCATCTTACCTAGGATATAAATATCATTGGGTCAAAATGGAATGGAAATTAATGTATACGATAAATGGGATCCAATTTATTGAGAGGCCATGAAGTTTTGACATTGCTTCCAGCCAAACTATGACCATGAACTAATATAACCTTGGCCTTAGCTTCATCGCATGATAACATTGAAATGCGCGATACTCGTTAATATGATGAGAAAACATAGCTACAGGAATTAATTACCTAGTTACATGTCGAATAATTCCACGGAAATTAATGAGCTTCAAAAATTACTTTTAGAGCCTCAAGAGACTAATAGAACATAAATATTGTCACAAAATACTCAAGATCCAAAATATATTTTTATAGTATTCCAACAATAATTTTTCAGTATTACTGGATTAAACGATTGTATACTGGCTAGATGTGATCAACTGCAATACTACAGTATGTCAATTCAAGCAAGTAGTTTCAAGCATCAAATGAAACTGTTGTCATTTATTCAATCATTCAGAATTACACAACTTCTAGAAAAGTACCACAACAGATTCCAATTCCACAAAGTACCACAAAGCCCAAAACGGTTTCAATTCTATATTATACAACAGCTCGAATGTAGGTAGGTTATTGTCACTACTTTCATTGAGTTATACTTAAATTTAGGACGGTAGTATACCTTACCTTTTATTCCGTTTTTCCAGTCCCAATCCGAGGCTACATGTGTTTCTCTGGTGGGGGATTAGCCCAACGACGAATAAGAGAAGAAGTGGGCATGAGAGATGTCAGTAAAAGGATAGAAATGAGGCAGTTGGGCTGGTATGGACATGTACAGCGAATGGGGGATGATTGCAAAACAAAACAGTATGTGAATGTGAGAGTGCAACGAAGGAGAGCAGTAGGACGTCCAAGGTATTCATCGGATTGAGGAGATGGGAGAGGGGAAGAGGAGAGACTGTTCCAGAGATGAAGAGAATGGCAATGGATAGGGAATCATGGAGGAAATGGACTGAGGCTACCCCAACGCTCTAAAGGCATACTGGGCAGAGGCAAAGAAGAAGTATAACTCAATTTTAGTAAGGATAGTATTTCTTAGTTGAAGTAAAGTATTCCTTACTTTTTGTATCACCTGAGAGTGCAATAAGAGTAAATGATGAAGCCAATAATTGTTCACAATATTAAACGATAATAATTATCCAATCGTACTAATTATCTTTACGTTGGAAATATTCTATAAACTACGAGAAACATTATAAATAAATGGTTTACCTGGCTAGGATCAGATCTTGGCGTGGTGATGGAGGTGGCAGTGGCACTCAACACAGTGGGAATCACCTCTGACTGACCTTGGAAGCATCTTCTGACGATCCAATTCCTCGGAAACCAGATCTGCGTTCTCCATTGGAATGTCCTCGTCGGAGTTTTCACTTTCCTCAACTCTTTCAGCAATACAGGCTCACGCTGTCAACAAAAACAATCAACTAGCACAGCGGACTTATGTGGGGAAAATCAACTCATTATTTTATGTTCAATAATATTATTAAGGGATGGTTTCCGAGCTCAAGATTCAGCTAAGTTTTAGACTTTAAACAGCTGGAGTCAGAAAATTTGCTTTCCAAAACGGGGCGTAGACGCAGTTATTATGACAGTAGTCGCAGTTTTTATTTTCTCATTTCTATAATTGAAAACGTTTTCCCTTAACAACATTAAACATTCCTAAATAATTCGAAATAGCTGAAACTTTGCACTATTTTCTCATTATTTCATTTTGTTTTCAATTTTCTAGTTTTTCGAAATTTAATTTAAATGTGACTATGACAATGACTACGACTACGCCCTGTTTCGGAAAGAAAATTTTCTAACTCCAGCTGTTCAAAGTCTATAACTTAGCCAAATCCCAAGCTCGGAAACCAGGCCTAGAAATCAAAGAATTTTCAAATTGTTGTTACAGTAATGAAAATCTTATTCAGTTATGTTAGAACCAGTTCATAGAAGTTTCTGTTTAAATAATCTTAATTTAATCACTGGTAAATTAAAATAAACACGTTTATATAAAAGTGTATAAAGAGGGTACTAGTTATTTCTATAATAATTAAATAGTTCAAGTAGCACTATTTAAATACTTTATTATATACATCTATATTTAATCATAAATAGCGGAACAAAAAAGCAGATGCCAGCCCAAAACTTCTTCTAATTCTATATTTAGTCTTTAGACTTTTTTTCCCATGAGTATTATAAATGTTTTTTATGTTAAATTTTTATAAAATTTCTACATCTTAGGTTATCAATTTTCTTTTTTAAATTTGTGTATAGAAATGTGGTTTTTATGAACTTCTAATGACTCGCAAAATGTATTATTATTAGAATTTTTAACTTTTGGCATAAAATCTTAAACAATAGCAAAATTAGTGGCATCCCGACACATATTCATATATAGTGGGGGCCACATTTTCTTAGATCAGCAAGTAATCAACCAATTGTATTAATACTTTGTAAATAATTGTACCTTATATGCTTTTTGTAATCATGTCTATAATTTGAATAAACTCCTCTGGTCGTGTTGTACCCTCGACCAGAGGCATTATTATTATTATTTAGTCTGATAAAATGTCCAGAGTATTGTTCAAGCAATCGAATAGATGTTTTAATATATGTTGATGGATACACTGTGATATCAAAGTTATTGATCAAGTTCAAAGTTCCTACCTCTTTCATGAAGGTCAGGTCACGATGTAGGAAATAGACAGTCTGCTGTAGATGTTGGTTATTACACAGAAGTAGAGCTTCTTCATGAGCACTCCACTTGCACTCTTCTATGAAGCTCTCCTGAGAAAGAAAATAGTGTTTTTGAAAAAAAAATATTAAAAATTATACATAATTCAATAATATTTCTGAGCACACATGATTTCTGGTTGAAATAAAAATTGTATGATTTAAATGATTAAGCATTTGAACAAATACAAATAAGTATTACCCTATTCTACCTCAAGAAAACATGATAACACAACAATTGAAATGAAAAAAATGTCAGTAAAGTCATACTCAAATTTAAGCAGTTTGCGAAAGACATTATCAATGATAACAAGTCAACTTGAAACGTAAATAGAAAGCTGGATAGCAAGGAGAGTTATTCAAATTGATGTCATTTTACATAACAAAACACTTTATAACAATTCTGTTAAGCTATTTATAGTCAACTTTCTTAACCAAAAAGTTGGTTAAGTATATTCAAGATATCTATATATATAAAAGCGAAATGGCACTCACTCACTCACTGACTGACTGACTGACTGACTCACTCACTCGCAGAACTAAAATTCTACCTGACCAAAAAACGTTCAAATTTGGTAGGTCCCTTTATAATCTAGAGAGAGTACCTCTTCGAAACAGTTGTTAACTGATAACTAAATTAATAATTTTGTCAGGTTGGCATTAAGTTGAGTTGACTTTGTTAGGTTGGCACCAAGTTGAAGATTGAAATGCATTTATCGCGGAAAAATTGATTGGGCACTGCTACTTCAATAAGAGCTACTCGCTTCGCTCGCCATATCCGTTTAGCCACACGTTTAGTCGGGACCCCCGACTGGATCGTCCTAACATGATAAAAATGCTCAAATGAAATAATGCTGATCTCATTCTTAGACGATCCAGTCGGGGGGTCCAGGGGGCGGAGCCCTCTGGCTAGACGGATATGGCGAGCGAAGCGAGCCTGACGGCTAGTATCATATACAAATCAATAATTATTTTCTTAGTCTTAGTTTTCTTAGCCTGACGGCTAGTTCTACTATATACACCGTGTCCCACGAAGAGGTTTACACGTTTGATTTTATATTACGTGCCCATTCATGCACCGAACACATGTAAACCTCTCCGGGGAGACGGTGTATTTACATTTCACAATATATTCGAGTATTCTCCTTGATACAATGTGTATCAACTTCAACAGAAAGTTATCAATTTTTTCACAAAATATTCAAGGCCGAACTCTTACACAAATAACATACTGCTATTACCTCAGCTTTGTGTAGCTTATCCCTGATCCACGGACCTATCCTCGACAGAATAGGATGAATGTATTCCAGTCTCTGTTTGAGATTCTCCTTCATCTTTGTCAGTTTCCTTTGTACATTTTCTACAGCTCTGGAATAGAAAAAAAATATCAAATATAAGAATCCATTCATTCTCAATCATTCCATGCACATAAATAGACAGAAGAAGTTGAGATCAGTAAAAGAGTAAATCAGCATTCACATTGAGTTGTAGTGAGTAGATCACACCACGGTATTTAGATGGAAACGGTAGGGGTCACGAAATGTGTGCGCAGTGGCCAGTCAGCTAGATTGCGTCATCGCCACAAACCGAAGTTTTTAACATCCATTGGCAATTTATGGAACGTATTTGTTAAAAACAGATGATTGCATATAAAATGACAGCTACACCGGAAATTTAGCACAAATATATAGCGCGTGATACCTACCGTCTTCTTCTATATACCGTGGATCACCCATGCATACGGAATACATTAACAAATAAATTTTATTCTTGAATGTAGAACTAAGAATTTATTATTCTTTGAACACAACAAGGGCCGGTTTCTGAGCTCGGGGTTTGGCCAAGTTTTAGACTTTAAACAGCTGGAGTCAGAAAATTGGCTTTCCAAAACGGGGCGTAATCGTAGTTTTTATAACAGTAGTCGCAGTTTTTATTTTCTCATTTCTATCATTGGAAACGTTTTTCCTTGACGAAATTAAACATTTCTAAATAATTCAAAATAGCTGAAACTTTACACTATTTTCTCTTTATTTTATCTAGTTTTTAATTTTCTAGTTTTTTGAAATTTAATTCAAACGTGACTATGACAATGACTGCGACTACGCCCCGATTTGGAAAGCCAATTTTCTGACTTCAGCTGTTTAAAGTCTAGGACTTGGCCAAGTCCCGAGCTCGGAAACCGGCCCTAAATGATAGACTTGACCTATTTCGGACTATGTGTAACCTTATCTAAATTAGGGAGAGGAATTGCACAATGTTACCTTATTTTTCTCTCCGTGTCATTTTGATGACGTACTTATTGTATGAATCAATAAAAGAATAAAGAATGAAAGCTGAGAAGCAACAAACAAGATATCTCTGAATAACATAGATGACTACCTTTTAAAATTGAATAAAATCATTAATTACCTATGCATTAATACGACAGACTGTGCTTGTTCTACTAGGAGTTGTGGAATTCCATCGCCCAGACCTTTCAGTTCTGGATTGGCCAATATGCTAGAATACACCTTCTGGAGGTACTCCTTCATCACAGCCTCATTTACTTCCTAAAAACAAAACGATAAAAAATAAGTTCATTCTTAGTGCACTAAGTATTATAGCCAAATTTTCAAGCATAATAAGGAATACAGGAAAGATACAGCAAGAAGTTTCCTCAATTTGATTTTCTGAAGTGAGAATTCCTCATCGATTATTGTCATCAACAAATAGGCTACACAAATTGTATCTTCAAAGTGAATAAGATTTCTTAAAAAGATTCATTTTTATATAAAATAATTCATAATTTTTCAATGCTGATGGATTCGGAGTACATTGAATCTATCTACTCATCGATTAATCAATTGATCAACAAATAGGCTACAGAAGTTTTATTTTCAGAGTAAATAAGATTTGTTAAAAAATATTCATTTTTCATGTCAACAAATATATAATTTTTCAATGCTTCATGATGAATATAATTCTAATTGTACTATCCCACTGTCGCAGAAATTTTTTTTTGATAAAATAGACAGAGATTGAAACAGATAATCCATGAAAATGTAACTCTATGAATTTGAGTAATTTTTTACTAATGCGATTGAATAACTGGAAATCCAGCAGCAGTCATAACAGTAAGTCTATTCTGTTGTGTATCAATTTTCATGTGGATGAAATATATCAGATACAATAATGCGACTTGAATATAAATTGTATAGCGAATTACTTATTAACTCAGCACTCCTCATTCTATTATTGTTGATGAAGCATAGCTGTAGTGGAAGGTAACTTTGTAATTAGTAGTCAGTTCCGAGCTATCGGTTCTCTATCGCAAGCTTTAAAATTATTGTAACATGTGGTTATCAAATAAATTGGCTTTTTAAAAAGACTGTTTAATCGCAATCTTGAAATAAACATCAAAATGTTAGTTCCTTGCTAATTGAATCGATCTTTAATCCATTAAGCTGGGTTTACACCAAACTTATTAACAAAATGCTAATAACTAAATCCTTATAGATTCTATTAGATTGAACATAACTTATCATACATATGATGAACATAAATGTGTTTGTCAAGTTCCGTTCAATCTAATAGAATCTATAATTCCAAAGTTATTAACAAAATGTTCATTTTCCGTCCTTATAGATTGATATGGCGGAAGGTGTGGCTCGTTCATCAATTGGGCTAGTCAGTCGGGTCGAGCGAGGGGTTTGTTACCACTGTCTGAAAAAAAATGGCTTTTGGTGGCCCTGAAAAGGGGCCAAGTTTGTTGCTGGTGGCCCTGAAAAGGGACCAAGATTGTTGCTGGTGGCCCTAAAAGGGACCAAGGCAGGCTAGATGTTTAGTAGTCGTCGACTGGCGCGATACCACGCCGCGCGAGGGTCCCGGGCAGGTCCGTCTGGTGCGAGAGCAGGCCGGCAGGGGCTCAAGTCAATGGTTCGCAGTCTCCACTCTGGTTTACCCGGGCTACGGAGAGGGCTGACCGGGTGATCTACTAGCCAGAGGTCGTGCCGAATCTCCGCCGGGAGGACCTCCTCGACCACTTCCTCGTTTAGAAGGGGCCTTCGGTCAAACCCCGGGCAGGCAGGGTCGTAGGCTTCCGCTGCACACACTCCGATGTCGGTTCGGCACCCAACCCGCGCATCCAGAACCGCGCGCCAGTTGTTAGGCTGGGGCGCTAAGTCTTGGGGCGCAGCTGGCGCGGCGGTGTACAGCCTCAGCCTCTCCTCCACCTGGCGAAGCCGACGTAGGGCCCTCCTCTTCTGGGTTCGGCGGCCGGCTCGGTTCCTCCTAGGCATCGGCTGGGTAGTAGACAAGGAAGACACCTCAGGTTGCGGTTAGTCTCGCCGTGGTTCCCTCATTGGCCTGCTCGCTGCTCTGCTCCTGGTCTCGGTAGTGGTCTCGGCTGGTAGTGGTCTCTGGTAGTGGTCTCTTCTGGCTCTTCAGTGGAAGGCTGCTAGTGAGCAAGTGCTATCGAGGGTAGCTGAGTAGCCCCCTTTTATTCACAGTCCCCGAGTTCACCTGCGCTGCTATTGGCCGGCGGTGCTCGGCCAATAGAAACGCAGGAACGGGTGGCGGCGACTGAGGCGCACCCTGGTGGCGGGTGGGTCAACCACTCATTTGGTTGATGCATGGCGTGGGGAGCAGAGCAGAGCGGCAGGCTGAAAGGTAGCGAACGCGAGGGAGGTATCAAGATTCTATTAGATTAAACATAACTTATCATACACATGATGAACATATGTGTTTGTCAAGTTCCGTTCAATCTAATAGAATCTATAAGGACGGAAAATAAACATTTTGTTAATATATTTGGTGTAAACGCAGCTACACTACTTCACTTCTACTACCTTTTCTACAATTTATACAATTTCACTGACCTTTTCAATTTCTTCATCAGGCAGTTTTTGAGCACGCAGTTCAGAGATGAGTCGCTCTCTAAAATGAAGAAACCAGCCTCGTGTTTCCTTCTCTAAAATCGAAACTAAAATCGGAAGAGCTTTCTTCATAATATCTTTACTATACAGTCTCAAATCCAGTTCAACGCCCTGAAACAAACAACATTGAAAATTGGAGAAATATTATCTAGAGAAGCTTTTTCAAAAGAAATATAAACTCAAGGAAAGTACAATAGAAATTATGCTTCAAGTCAAGAGTCGAAATAATAATATCAATGTGGAAATAATATCACGAAATATGATTCAAATAATGGATATATTAACTGAATTACATGATACAACCACCAGCATAAGAAGGTACCCTAGTTCACGAGTACCATCTTGGTATACAAAGTAGGTTAGATTTGGTATACTGTCTTTTATATTGATTTTGCTAGGACTAATTCAATCAGATTGAATTATATTATAAAAACAGCACCGCATAAGATACAGCTCGATCAAGAATGAAATAATATCAAATACAGTATTATTGAATGAAAAAGACTAAGAAATTGTCAAAAAACCACTGATTTATTGATAATTAGAAAGACCGGTTTCGGTTATTACACCATTGTCAATCTCTGATAAACTCAGTAATAAATCTGTGTTTTTTTGACAATTTCTTAGTATTTTTCATTCAATATGAATAATTACCACAATATCAACATCTCAACTACACAAAAAAGAAATACAGTATTAGAATTTTACAAGGGACTAGGAATGCAAATTGTATAATCTTTGGATTTTCGTTTACTAATCATTACAAATTATGTACTATATTTGACTATGTATAAACTTGAAGCTATTGATCTTCACTCCAAGATTATTTATAACTTAGCTCTTGAATTTCTTGAATTAGTATAGAGTACATTGTTAATTTATCCTTTATTCATTTTCACGTACACTTCACAATGAAATTATTGGGAGAGAAAAAACAAGATTAAACTCGTGCAACTAGGACTTACTCTAGTCTTATTCTATGGTATTTGTGAGCTTGAACCTAGAAATAAGTCTCTACTTTTTGCATAATTAAAATTAATCACTTGAAAAAAATTGAATTACCTTTGGTGTTAGAAATAAATACGGTATTGGTACGGGAGGATGGGAGGCTTCACGTTCCACTTCAAATTTTTCGGTGGCAGCTCTTTTCAACTGACGACGTACAAATCCACATAATAACTCTAACGAATCTTCAAATTCTCTCTGCAACAAAACCATTACATCAAACACAACAAACGATGAATCAATAGCAAGAATTATCTTAGAAACCCACATTTCTAACCATCAGTTTGTATTTACCAAAAAATAATTGCCAGATATTTATTTATTGTACAAAATACTACAATCATAATAATAATTATGACATTGAAGGAAAAACTAGACTGAGCCTGTACTATTCCTCTCCATAAATTTTGATAAAAAGTTAATGTTGTCCAAAGGTTGAGGTTATGTAATCACATACTGCTTAAAAATTTATTTGATATTGTATCTAATCAAGTATCGGTGAGCAATTTCAAATTTGATCAGTGGTAGAGCTTCCGTTGCTGTTCGTGGTTCAATTGATGAATGAAATTAGGTTGTTAAATCAATCTTACTAATGAGATGCTTGAGACGTCAACGATGCCAATTTATTAACGTCTGAAATCTAATACTTAATTACCTGAACGTGATCTGAATATTTATTGAGATTGGGACATGTATTGAATTAATATCGATAGTATCTATCAATAGAGCACAGCTGCGCAATTGTTTGAATTTGCATAGCATGACACAGAATAATTTATAAAGAATCATGGAGATTAAGTTCCGGTTGCACGAAAGCCGGTTAAATTTTAATCGTGATTGATTTCACGAGAACCAAACAGAGAAGCATAATTTCCAAAAAAGCCTTCTCTGGTTGGTTTTTGTGAATTGATCACGTTTAAAATTTAACCTGCATGATTTCCGAAAGAGCCTTCTCTGATTGGTTCTTGTAAAATTGATTACGATTAAAATTTAACCGGCTTTTGTGCAACCGGGCTTAAGAGAGAAATATAATGAAAAAAGTGGATAACTCACCCTACAAACCAGTTCTGCCACAAGATAGCGGCATCTTTCCTCTCTGAGTTTAGCGTCCAGGTTATGAGCAAGCAGTGATGGCACACCAATCAGAATATCTGAAAATCGAAAATTTCCTCATTACAAGTCCTAAATTAATATTGAATAATATCGTAGATATTAGTTGGTTGAGATATCCGTTCTTCTAGTATATATATTTTTTAAATCAAATTTTGAAGTGATTTTTCTTTTATAGAGAGAATTTGTGAATAAGCTACCCTATACGCAATGAAAACTGAAATTGGAAAATTCACTGATTCGAAGGTTCAACCACAATTAGATTTTTCAAGGCTCTTCGCTTGCATACGTCCAAAGAGACTAGGTAATAACGTTCAGGTCTCACTGCTTAGACGAGCTGTCCAGTCGAACCTGTTTGATGAGACGTAAGGATAGATCCAGGCCTCTAGTGACTGAGCGATATAATGGGCGAGAGTCATAACAATTATTATCAACACAATAATTTGTGGACAGTAGCTCTCATAGAAATTTATTTCTAGCTGAATTGAATTTTTTATTGTCGTTGAACACATAGTGCAATAGACATAGTCATCAGGAAACATAAAACATACAACAGTCACACAGACAGATACAAAATAAAGCGTTTCACAGAATTCAATAAGGAGTCGGAACACATATCACAATAACTTCAACAAAAAATGAGTTCTATACATAAATGATACATGAATAGATATAGCCTATGAATATATTTGAACAGTGGAATAAATCATAAAAAAGAAAGGCTCTCTATACTCAAGTCATTCCATTCTTGGAGTGAATATAGTGGTTTGGATTTCAGGAACTTGTACATTATAGTTTTAAATTTTCTAAAACTAACATCTCTAGCATCTAATGGTAACTTATTAAATAATTTTATACTCATATACTCAAAGTTCATTTGAGTCTTAGTCAATCTAGCCTGCGTTACCTGCAGCTGATTCCTATTTCTTGTGATGTGACTATGTATATCGCTTCTTTGCATTAATTTATCGAGATTACCTTTAGCAAAGAGCAAACAATTAAGAATGAATAGACACGGTACAGTGAGTATTCCTAGTCTTACAAAATGATCCCTACAAGACTCAGTGGATGGGATGCCAATCATTCTTTCAGAGCCTTCTTTTGCCACAGTAATACATCTTTAGCACCAGGAGCATTACCCCAGATCAGAATTCCATATAACAAATGAACATGGAAAAAAGCATAATAGGCATTGATGACCAAATCAAAGCTGGTACAATATTTCAACTTGCCAAGTAAATATGTCACTCTAGATAAACGTTTACAGAGGTTCATAGTATGAGTATCCCAGCTGTTTTCCCTGTCGTCAAAATTTACAGTTGCA
Organism: Nilaparvata lugens; assembly: GCF_014356525.2. Classification (NCBI taxonomy): domain Eukaryota; kingdom Metazoa; phylum Arthropoda; class Insecta; order Hemiptera; family Delphacidae; genus Nilaparvata; species Nilaparvata lugens. The sequence goes on from NC_052511.1 coordinate 8,558,566, forward strand.
GAAGTCTTCAGGGTGGTTGATGTCAGCTAATTTGGGACTTATTTGCTCGACTCGTAAATAACAGTTCATGATACAGATGCTTTCATTGATACTGAATCAGGTAGGCCTACTATAATAATATTGATGTGCAGTCTATGACAAAGATGTTGAGTTTGTTACTGTGAATTGGTTTTGCTGCTCCAAGATCCTCCCACATGATCTCGGCTCCCAGGCCAGAACATACTATAATCATACAGAGAATATAACATAAGAAGATATCCCATTGTATAGGGCGTTTACGAGTATGCTTGTATGTTTCGTATTGTTAAGTTTCGTATGTTCCAAATTTTTACTGTTAACTCAAGCTGGTAGTCCCAGAAGTCTTCTTTGTGCAGCCATGTGACACTGGTAGTCTCTCTTAACCTAGCTCCGCAGTGCAGGCTGGATGCTTGTCTGACTCGGACTAGGCGCTGAGACAGCAAGTAATAGCAGCGTTGGTGGGAATGCGAGCGGCCGCAGTAACATCTTCCACCCAGAAATGGTCGGCGTAGTTCCGCTTAGCGGACAGACGAAAGATCAATCCAGTCGGTTATTTGATCCCTCCAGCCAGGCTCAGCCAAGCAGCCGAGACAATAGAACAATGGAGTGACGGTCTTATTCGCGTTCATCAGCAGTTTTCTTTCTCACGACTATTTTATTTTTGTGTGTCAATAATAACCCCAGTCACCAGTAAAAAGTTTCCAGAACGAATCTGCAATCAGAATTTCTCTATCACGAAAAATAACGAAAAAAACCCAGCTGTTGATCTTCCGGCAACTGTTAACAGTCATCCTGCAATGCGGCCGAAACACTTCCAAGCCAGACACCCATCTCAAATGACAACAACGCCAAGCTGTGAGAAACCATCCTGCACTGCGGCGCTAGGTTTACTGTGCCGTTCTTACACTCTCACCCAACCAAAAGTAATCATCGACACTAGCAGGGGCGTAGCGAAGGGGGGGTTTCTAGGTTACAACCCTACAACTCCCCCCCCCCAATGATCTCGAAAAAGAGACCCAAAAAATTAAATTATCCCCCACCCAACAAAATCCACTAGATGAAGTCTATATGGAGAACAACATTTTTGGTAAATCCTCCTCCATTTCAAATTCCTGGCTACACTACTGGACAGAATAGTCGACAGTATTCGGCTACAGATAGCAATAAATCGGCTTGAAATTGGAACATGGACTATATTGGAGCATGGGATATCTTTTTATGCTATCTTTTATCTAGGCTATCACATTAAAATAGATTATAAACTGACCGAGAAGTTTGAGAGCACCGGTAACGAATGAGGCGAGCGCCTGCGACAGGCTGAAGAAGTGCGACACGAGCCTCGCCCGCGCCGTGATGAGGATGAATCGCAGCGCCAGTGCCAGGTCGTCGAGCAGCGAGTCTCTCGTTCGCTCCGTGCCCTTCTGTAGCAGTCCGCTCAGCCGCCATTTGTGCGTTTGCCCGGCAAAATTCAAACTCGGCACCTCGAACTCACTAAAACAAAACAGGCACTTCAAATACCCCCACAAATTCAAAATATATTATTAATTCTATTCTTGACAATCATAATATTCCAAGTTCTTGGCCGTTAATCTAACCCAACTAACATTGTATCAAATTTCACTTCAACAGTGATGACTAAAAATGTCATCACTTTTGTGTTTGTAAACACTTAGGGCCATTTTCCAAGCTCAGGATTTGGCTAAGTTCTAGACTTTAAACAGCTGGAGTTAGAAAATTGGCTTTCCGAAACGGGGCATAGTCGTAGTCACGTAATTATAGTCACGATTGAATTAATTAAAAAAAAACTAGAAAATTGAACACAAAATAAAATAAAGAGAAAATAGTGCAAAGTTTCAGCTATTTTGAATTATTTAGGGATGTTTAATTTTGTCAAGAAAACTATATAAATGAGAAAATAAAAACTTCGACTACTGTGATAAAAGCTGCAACTACACCCCGTTTTGGAAAGCCAATTTTCTGACTCCAGCTGTTTTGAGTCTAGAACTTGGCTAAATCCCGAGTTCAGAAACCGGCCGTAGGGCCGGTTACAGAGCTCGACCGACCGTCAGTGCGTACGTCAGTCGCGCTTGTCTTTCCATAGATATTCCATGTATCCGTACAGAGCAGGACTGACAGCACGCATGCGTACGGTCAGTATCATGCGTTTTATACAGCGTACGAAGACCATCGGTCAAGCTCGTGCGCATCCGTTCCATCGGTCGACTGACGCGCTAATGAAACAATTAATAGAAGCTTTCAGAGTTGTATTGATCAGTAGCCCGATCGCAACATAACCAATGTGCTGACACCTCTGCCCGACAATCAGCTGATATTGAATTGAATAGCATAATGAGTGAATTCAATTAATATTGTCATATTTGAATTCAAAGTTTTTCTGTACATTTCTTCAATCATTTCTAATTTTTTTATTAAAAAATCATATATTATTAATATTATCTACATTTATTTGATCCGTAGCTTAAAATAACTGCAAGTATTCCCAATGGTGATACAAGCTCGAAATAACTCATCAAAATTTCTGATGGACATTCTGAGGTAGTTGAAAAATGTATCTTCACCCCAAGCAATGATGTATATAATGGTACTAAATTCCCTTTGAAATGCTCTTTGGGCGACCATCGGGTGAACTTGATATCTACGTCTTTTAATCTTTCGTTTACGAAGATAATAAGCTGCAATAACAATCTGTAAAGGCGTCCATTTTGTGAGTCAGAAAAACTGATGTATGGTCAGGATGGTGCATACGCACTGACGGTCGGTCGAGCTCTGAATGTGTAAAACTGATTCATCGATGCGTACGGTCAGGATGGTACATACGCACTGACGGTCGGTCGAGCTCTGTAACCGGCCTAAATGTTTGTGAATTATGGAGGATTTACATTCTTTGTTATTGTTAAGGTGATATTGTTGTAGGTATCCATATTTAATGAAAACGACTTAATATTGGCAAAACCATCGATTCATTAAAACAATTTGAGATATTAGTATAGATTGTTACACTAATTATATTTGTAATTCTATTCTTGAACAGTCTTAATATTCTAGTATACTGAGTTTGTTTTTGTTTAATAAATCAAATTGTTTTGACAATAAAGTTGTTTTCATTCTATTACGATGGCTTTAAAGAGCTGGGCCTCATCTATAGTACCTTCAGTAGCCTACTCAAGTTAATTATTACTCGCAGTATGCTCTGAAGATAGGGCCTCATCCTTTGAAACACATTTTCATCTTATGAATCATGTAATTGCTGTTGTAAAAGTGAAACTTGGGTCATATCTTCAGAGCGTACTGAATTGAGTAATAAATGTTCTGAAGATGGGGCCCAGTAGTACTTTGAAACTGACTCTGTAATTCACACACTCAAGTACATTAGTAAAGGTCGATTAATCGAAATATCATGACTAAGTATGATTTTAGGGGATAATGATAATTATGGAAGTACAGTAATAATTATCACAGAAAACGGAGGAAGCCATCTTTTATAGGCATCATCAAGATAATCGTCAGCTAAACTGAGCCCAACAGAAGTCTCAGTATTGCGGGCTTTCTAGGGTATTTTAGTGCTGTGCCGGCTCTCAGAGAGTTGACCGTCTATTCAACTACAAGTTTTCAAAAGAGTCGTATAATCTTGAATAAAAAAGTTTTAGAAGGAAACATTTTGACATAAAATAAAAAAGACTTGGTCACAACTTATATGTCAGTGTGAATTTTTCAATAGCATGAAATGATTGAACTTGAAATACTGTTGATCACAACATCATACATATATATTAATTATCATATAATCATAAAAGATAGTATTATTCGAACATAAATCATTCCTTCAATTCCTGACGTTTACTAAAAGCTCCTATGCTTTAAACAATAGCGTAAGTAGATATCCCATGGTATAGGGCGTTTATGTCGTAACTTTTACTGTTATCTCAAGCCGATTACTGTCGATTATTGTCGATTTTTACTGTTTTTTCTCAAGCCGATTACTGTCGATTATTATCAAAATTACTGTAAAGAAATTATCGTATAAATAATGATGAGAATAAGTGTGAAAATTTGAAGCATGCATGTAACAATTTCCAACTACTATTACTGATTGGAACAATAAAGAAGCTTTAATTACAACGAAAAATAACGATTACAATGTTTGCACTTGTAGGATAGATGAGTGCTGAAATTTGAATGAAAATGGATCTTCGTGTATTTCTCTCAGATCAATAATAGTTTCTATACTACTTAATCTGTGTTTACACCTTAGACCAGTTATAGAATAGACACGCCCCATTGTATATTCATACTGAAAGTCGATGAAGCCAACATCTCCTGCCATATTGCCTCATCGTGACGTCAGCATTATATAATATATAATTATAAATTCTTAATTATATAATTTTAGTTCTTTAATAATTTACTTACATCTGAAATAGTCACAATCTGCTATAGAAAACAATGTAAACAAACTCTACAGAAAAGTTTTCTATATGATGCTGACGTCACAATGGGGCGATATGGTAGTAGATGTTGGCTTCATCGACTTTTAGTATGGGGCGTGTCTATTCTATAACTGGTCTAAGGTTTACACCAAATCTATGTAGATTCTATTAGATTGAACATAACTTATCATACACATGATGAACATATGTGTTTGTCAAGTTCCGTTCAAACAAATAGCATAGAGAAACAATAGCGTAAGTAGATATCCCTTGGTATAGGGAGTTTATGTCGTAACTTTTACTGTTATCTCAAGCCGATTACTTTCGATTATTGTCGATTTTTACTGTTTTGTTTGGGTGAGAGTGTATGAACGGCACAATATGAGAGACTACCAGTGTCACACAGCTTGACGGGAAATAACTATGTGGATTAACGGCTTGAGATAACAGTGAAAGTTAAGACATAAACTCCCTATACCATGGGATATCTACTTACGCTATTGTTTCTCTATGCTAATAGAATCTATAAGGATTAAGTTATTAACTTGGTGTAAACGCAGCTTTAATGTGAATCCACAATCTTTTTTACAAGTTAGAATTCTAATATGCATATTTTTCACTTTGAAATTTAAATTTTCCATACAAAAATGTGTTACAATGGTTTATTTTCGCATCAGTACTAAAACTCGAATTTTGTGTATAAAGAATCAGTAAGACACCTTTTGTCATTCAACTATTTATCCCCCATCACTTACAACTTTTAAAATTACTCGTAATGTCGGAATTGAGATGGTGTCACAATTAGTTCGTTGATAGCTAATTTATGGATTATTTACTGGAAAATGAGCTAGAATATAATTTTATTACAGTACTCCAAATTGCTATAAAATATATTATACAATGCATTATTGCTAAGTTTTAAAGCATGACTAACTGAGCCATAAATAGCTTCAAAACTTAATTTTTCCTTTGAAATTTTTCATTTGTTTTTGCGAGGCTGGCGGGCCTTCTGGTACATTCAAAAGTAAAAATTATTGACATTAAATTATTTTTCCTACAGTTACGTTGAAAAGTGGTCATTCCTGCACTGATTACAGAACGCAAAGAATCACTTTTCCGCTCTAGTGCGGGAAAAATTTTTTCTGCACTCCAGATTTGCAACATGGCAACGCAAAATAGTTAGTAGGTTATATGGAGCACCAGTGCAGCAAAATCAAAATGAAGTTGGTAACAGTGACTGTGGTATAGTGAGGTGCACGTTATAATAATAACGATGGACAACGAGGACAGCCACCACATGAGTGACAGCCGCCCCTTCATTCAAACACTACTACATTATTCAATTTTATTTATTAATAATAAAATTACACAGAAAAAACATTTGATGGATTTCAGGGAATTTTACCCATAATTACCCACTTTTCATATTCAATGGTAACTGTAGGAAAAATTTTAATGTGAAATACGTGCGCAAAGTTCCTCTGCTGCACTCAACAAACCATTCCGCCCCCGCCTACGGCTCGGGCGTAAACGTTTCTTTCGGTGCAGCAAACTGTCACTTTGCGCACTAGTTGCACGAATAACTATTTTCCCACCAGTTTCCATCACAAGTTCTACGATTTCTCGTGATGGTATGGAATTGAGATGGTTTCTTGGATGGCTGATTTTATGAATTATTTCAAATTTCAACATTTCAAATTACAGAGTACAGAATTATTGTATAAACATAATTTGAAATTGATTGAAAAGATTTCAAGTTTCAAGAGGTTTACAGCAAATTTCTGCACATCATCAATTATTTTTGATAATTTGAAAATCAAGCTAATTTCAAAAGAGGTGTAATACAGTACACTATTCTGCACACCATCATTTATTATTCATTTATAAATTGATACATACAATATAATTCTTAACTATGAATGATTGGGGAAGGAACAACAGGCTTAAAGCCCAAAACTGTTCCTTTCTCAAATTTAGATAGAAATTGTCCAAAAATAGGTCATGTTTACACTTCATGATTAATATTTAGAGTGCAAATATTTATAAACTAGAATTCACCATCAATCAATCTATGGAAAATTGAAATTTGAAAATACTGAATTTCAATTTGTCTTCAAGAGAAATACATGACGAGGAGATGATTTTCTAGCAGGGCAACCTGGATAAAAGCGAACCAAATAAATTGCAAATTTTTGACAAGAAACAATTGACAGGCTCTGACATGAGAATGCAGATTGACATACCCAGTTTTCCTTATGTTCACCAACTGACTACTATTCAACGCCTTCGGCTTCCCAAACTTATCCTTGTGCAAGCTTTGCAGGAACAAAACACACTCAAGTCAGCTTGTTCAACTTTCAACTTTCAACTACTTACTACAACTGTGTCAGTACAACAACACACACTAACACATACACAGTAGGACAAAGTCAATAAAAAACAGTAGGCTATTTACATGTAAATGAAATGTGGAAAATTGAACGACACAGATGAAAAATGTTATTCATGATCTAGTAGTGAAAGTTTCCACACAAAAGCTGACATTAGAATCTATAGTGAGAAGATTTAAATAAATAAGAAACTTAATATTCTACTGGTAGATTTATATGAAACAAAAGCTGGGTTTACACCAAAGTTATTAACAAAATGTTGATAACTTAATCCTTATAGATTCTATTAGATTGAACGAAACTTGACAAACACATATGTTCATCATGTGTATGATAAGTTATGTTTAATCTAATAGAATCTATAAGGATTAAGTTATTAACATTTTGATAATAACTTTGGTGTAAACTCAGCTTTATATGAATAATATTTCAATAGAGACATAACCTAAATATACGGACAATTCATAAGAAATAAAATACTTTTTGGGTAATTAATTTTCTTCTAAATTTTTGTTTGCTTAATCCAACAAAAACTGAAGAACAGTAATATTTTAATATTAATTCATTCAATATTTTATTGAAGAACACGTAAGGTTACATTTAAATATATAAAAACTGACTTGCAGCATACCAAAAAAATGCTCTTGTCAATGCAATTTAATAATATTTTATTTTGGATCGGTAGTTGTGCTCATTCAAATAACAATGAAGAATAGATTTCGCAGGCACTCTACGTGTATTATCTGTTGCTAAGTGTTGGAAGGTGTTAGTACCTTGGGAATTTAGAATTTGTCTGTACTTCAAGATATGAAAACAGAAATGAGAGGGATACTTCACTGAGTTTCTTTTATTGATCTTATCTTCTCAGAAAATTTAACAAGATAGATTAGGTTTAGTTGCATTCATTTAATAGGGGTTTCACTAATTAATATTTCCCGCATGAATTTCTATATTGCTTGGATACAATTTTTTGGTAGGAATTGTCTCTGGATATTATTGAATATGTTAACTTCAATGTTAAGTTCATCTGGTTTACTTCATTGAAATGATATTTTATTCACAATTTTCATTTTAAAATATATGAATGAATGAATCATTATGATGATATATTGAGAACCCTTCAACGATAATTAACTGAATATAAGGCAGGAAAAATTAAATGGATGGAAGATGAAAGGTGGTAAAAACAGAATATCGAAAAATCTTATACTAAATTCTGCGACCAAGTAGGCTAAATAATGTTGGTAATTTAATAATTGAACCTCTACTCTAGTCCTGGTTAATTATTATTGATAGTTACACTCTTGATCAGAACTTATGAGGCTGAAAGATAATTAGTAAAACTGTAACTCAATTGTGAACTATTTAGAAAAACTTTCCATTGCAATATGGGTTCTACAATTTTGAGTCACTACTCATACAAATCCAATGCAATGCAGTTTCAAAAATATTGTGCTGACAATGCCAAAATGCAATTTTTATTATAACTTGTGCGAGTGCTAGAACTAAAACTACTAGTTAGAATGGAAAATTGTGGGATTTTATTAATCTTATTTGAATAGAGAATTTTCTCAACAATAAGGGACAGTCATCATGGAAGAGATCTTCAAGGGTAATATTTTTTAATTTGTTCAAATTGCATTCAAGCATAATATTCGAATATGATTAATTTGTTCAACCAGAAGAGAACCTGATTGTAATTTCTTCACTTTTTGTCCATTATTCACAACAAGCATGAATAAGGTAGATCTGGATCTACTACAACTAAATTAACCATTTGTAACGTTATTAAGATTGGAGATCCTCAAAAATATACTAACTAGAGATGCACATTTTTAGCAAATTTACAGTAGGCCTAACATTGCATTTAGATTGAGATAATAATGTAGAAATAAGGAGATGATTGAAAAGTGCTTACTATTGGAAATAGCGAGAAAACTTATAATACTGAAAATCATTTACAAAAAGTAACAACTTTCAATTATGAATGAGTTTCAGCAGGAAAAATGTGTTTATGTACAAGATGAAAAATGAAATGATTCTTGTCTACTGAAACAGTTCTAATCCTCATCTATAAAAATTCGACAAAAAGGTTTTCAATTTGAAAAAATACATCTATGGTATTGTGTTTGTTTGTTTTTTTCAATTATAAAAAAGTAGAATTTGATTGATAAAAAAAGCTTCCCAAGGTGAATGGAGGATAACTCATGATAGAGTTATAGATAACATATTTAGAGTAATCACAAAATCATTCTCAAACGACGAACCTAAAAAATTTATATAAACTGAAAATAAAACAGCTAGGATCTCATAGATTAAAAAAGTGGAGCCTAGAAGATGATAATTCATGTATATGATAGTATTGTGTGTACTATTAGGAAAATGATTTATAAAAATCCTGTTAAGTATGACGAATCAAGGGATTTGTATTATTAGGGATTCAAAAAATTTGCATTCGCTTCAATCTGAAATATATTAAAATTCAAATTATATAAATCTTTTTAGTATTCTATGGTAATGAATGTTTGGTAGATTCTACGTATTCAGTTCAGATTTATCAACTGCAATGGTTTAAAAGAACTATTTATGCTTCAGCCCTGATCTAATTTGAAATGTTAATGAAGAACAACAAGATTTTATACGAGTAAATCAAATAAATAATAGAAGTGACAATTTTTTATTTTGAAAATACTGTTACAATTGGGATATTAATTACTACCATAACAAGATATTTATGCAAGTATATTAAACATGATCTGAAATCTGTGAAACTTCATAATACAACACTCAAGTTAAACTGAAAAAAATAAATTAACTAATAAATCTGATAAATTTGAAATGATTGTAGTACATACATTTTTTGGACTCAAAATAGTGTGTGAATTGAGTTATCATTTACATAACCTCTAGACTGTGTATTCCAAATTAAGGTTTAAAGCAGTTTTGGGCGAATGCCTGTTGTTTTTACTTGCATTGTATCTATTGTACCGTATATGAATAAATGAAATGAAATGAAACAAAAATACCATGAGATCATTTTTATTTGAAAGTTGTCTTTCGTTGAATGCTAAGAATTTTTAAGGAAACCTATCTAAAATCGGATCATTGACAAACGTGAGTATTTTTGAACAATCAAGCATAGTTGAGTAAAGTAATATCTAACAAGTGAGACTACAAAACGTCCATCTTCAACATCCCAGGAGTTGTTCTAAATCGCCGAAAACCTTCATTAATTTTCCGGCCGGGTTGGTCTAGTGGTAAGGAGCGTTACAAACTTCGGTCTGCTAGCACCGCCTGGTTCGTGGGTTCGAATCCCGCCGATGGCATGGACATTTGTTTATCTAATAATTCACCAACGCACTTTCCATTACCCACACCCAAGCAAAAAAGCTCATGTGGGCATCATTCACAATAAAAACATAGAAAAGTAATCTAATTACGTTTTCAAACTGAAACCAGTATTTTTCACAGTGATTATACTTCTAAGAATTATTGAAGACAAACATATTTGAGAGAAATTTTAAATCGTAAGCTAGTGTCATTTTAACCTAATTGCAAGATACAAAATCCTACGACCATAAATGGATGTCAATTTGTAATTTCCTTGGTCATTTTAAACCATTCAAGTACCTACTGAGTAGCCTACTGTAATGTGTTGAACCTACACAAAAACGCCAGAAATTGTAAATCCTCTAAGAGTGCTAACCGAGCCTAGTTGTGGCAATACAATTGCAAATGTACTGTAATGCACATTTGGTGATTGTGAGGAGTGAGAGGAGATAGACACTACACTCACCCTCTCTCTCTGAGCGACTCCAGCTGCTTCCCGGTGAGGCGGCGCGGCTCGCCGCTCGAGTCGACTGCAACCGCGTCCAACTCATCGAACGACGGCGCTATGAACAGTTCGCGCAAACTGTTCGGCCGATGCTGGTTCGCGCGTCTCGCGAGCGTGCAGCATCCTTCTCCCGAACCACCTAGCGAACACAAAATTGCCTTAAATACAAAGAATTACATAAGCGATTGTTGCAATACGGTACCAAAGAGAGAAGATAGCATAAGATCACATGGTATGGAGCGTCTATGTTCCAAATTTCACTGTTAACAAGCCCATAGTCTTAGTAGTTGTTTTTGGTGAAGCTATGTGACACTGGTAGTCTCTCATACTGTGCCGTTCTTACACTCTCACCCCAACAAAACAGTAATACAGTAATAGACAGTACTCGACAGAAATCGGAGTCAGTTAACAAAAAATCGGATTGAAATTTGAAACATAAATGGCCTATACCATGGGATATGGATATCTACTTATGCTATATTTTATCAATGACGGTACTGTCAATACTATGATTTATTTACTCAATAGAATCTATTATTAAAATACGGTACCATCATTACAACTATTATCTGCTTAATAGAATCTATTATTATAATTTAGTACTATTAATAACATTATTTATTCACCCGAAGAAAGCATGAACTTATTCGTGGACAAATCTCTTGATAGGTACATTCCATTAACCTTTGAAACAAGAACTTCCATTGAAACTACTAGTTACATTTCAAACATCTATAATTTGCAAGTGCAAATCATTGATGTGGAAAACTGTTGGATTAAACATCGAATAAGCATAACATAGAAGTATGATATCTCTATAATATGAAGTTTGGAGAATATTTTTATTCGACTAAATTCAGGAAATGAATATGTTTAGAGCAGAGAGTTTTCTCTTTGGATGTGAAGTGTTTGATCAAATAAAAGAGAAATGAGTAATTATTTTACTCCAGCAACAGGAATTTTTTTGAAAAGCCTTCTTTGCATTGCTAACACATGGATCAGTTCCACATGGAAAATACCGTGTTTGTACAATAGTGTAAATATAGCGTGTCCATATTCTCAATTATATAAGAGTGATCGCAAAACATTTGTGAATAGGAAGAAGATTTTATTCGTATAAGCAATCCACCATTCAATAAGAAATCACTTCATTCAATGAAATTTGTAGAAATTATGCTTAGATTATTGATACACTTTAGGGGAGGAACAGTTTTGGGTTGTGTCTGTTGGTCTTTACCCCATAATTTCAATGAATTGCGTATCATTGAATCAATTAACTTTGTATCATTGAATCAATGAATGTGTATCATTGAATCAATGAATTGTGTATCGTTGAATCAATGAATTGTGAATCATTGAACCAATAAATTGCGTATCATTGAATCAATGAATTGTGTATCGTTGAATTCGTTGAATATCGCAATGAATTGTGTATCATTGATTCAATGAATTGCGTATTATTGAATCAATGAATTGTGTATCACTGAATTGTCTATCATTGAATGAATAAATGAAGCCGATATCACACCTGTGATATAAGGTATGTCGGTGTTGTTACTAGCGAGTGATCCATGAGGTACTGTGGCGTTGACCGGCGGTGGTAGTATTATTGGAAAGGTTTTCCAATGGTAGAGGAACTGTTCGCCAACCTAAAATTAAAAACAAAACATTTTAAACTCAACTCAAATCTCATTCAAATATAGAGTTAAAATTATATTTATTTTGAATGAAAAAGACTGAGAAATTGTCAAAACCCACAGATTTATTGATACTTAGAAAGACCGGTTTCGGTGTAATATGGTGTAATAACCAAAACCGGTCTTTCTAAATATCAATAAATCTGTGGTTTTTTTACAATTTCTCAGTCTTTTTCATTCAATATGAATAATTACCACAATATCAACTTCTCAACTACACAAAAAGTGAAAATTATATTTCTAATGTATGCCTATATATACAGTATATTCAAATGGAATCTGTGTAGATAATACATTACCTACCAATTTTTCAATTCGATTGCCATCTTTTTTAGTTGTACAAGTCATGAAACATCACTGATGTTTTTACAATAATTATATACAAGTTAATTAGTCTTTATATTTATATTTTGATAAATTGAAACCAGTATTATCCATTATTGTACTTGTTTTGTCAAACCACTGATTGCGAATAAATTCTATTCTTCAGACTAATAGTATAGAGAAACAATAGTGTAAGTAGATATCCCATGGTATAGGGAGTTTATGTCGTAACTTTTACTGTTATCTCAAGCCGATAGTTCACGTAGTTCTTTTTCTTGAAGCTGTGTGACACTAGTAGTCTCTCATATTGTGCCGTTCATACACTCTCACCCGGTCAAAACAGTAAAAATCGACAATAAGTGACAGTGATCGGCTTGAGATAGCAGTAAAAGTTGCGACATAAACTCATTATACCATTGGATATCTATTTACGCTATTGTTTCTCTATGCTAATAGGTACCTATATTACTTTGAACCATACTTGAACCAGTTTGACCTATTACTTTGACCCAGTATATAATATCCTATACTATTAAACGAGCAGCTTCTGTTTATATGTTTAGATGTTTATATGTTTGTATTTCACCGGATCTCGAAAACGGCTCTAACGATTCTCACGAAATTCAGAACATAGTAGGTTTATAATATAAAGATTAGATTGTACTAGGTCTCATCCCTGGGAAATCTCGCTGAAGGACATTAAAAGGATAATTATTATTCATCCTTGGAAAAACAGCTGATAATAATTATTTCATCGTCTGTTGGTGATGGAAGTGAGTGAGCGAGTTCATGTGTGTGGGACTGTGTCAAAATTATGACTCAGCTGTTGAACTTTTGTAATCATTCAATCAGGTACTTAGTGCCGGTTGCAAAAAAGCCGGGTTATTTTCAATCATGATTAATTCCAGTAGATCCATTTTTTGAAATAGTCTTCACTGATTTTGTTCACGTGGAGTTAATCAGGATTAAAATTTAACCGGCTTTTGTGCAACTGGGCCTTTGTGAGGGACATTTTTGCATTCCGCTGGAAATGAATCTCAATTTACTGTGATTAGATAGAACATTTCTGTATGAATGTTATTATAATTTCTTCTCTCGTAATAAATTGATCATGTTTTTGTACTCCAGAGCGAAGCTCGGTCCCCAATATTACTTTATATTCGTGATACTTTCAGGAAGATCCTGATTTTTTTTTAATCATCATATGTTATTAGTATTACGTTTGTTCTTGTGAAACAAGATTATTAATATTATCCAACTCAATAAGGTACCTCAACAATATCATGAGATGAAACTTTGAAGGAAAAATAAGATTAATTGAATGAAGAGAAGAATTTAACTGAATGAAGTTGGAAAAGAGCAATAAATTATGATATGATAGAAGAGATCTGATGAATATCGTCACTTTATGAAGTTTTAGTGAAATTTTCCTATAAAATAGATCAATTCAATGAATATTTATTTATTAGGTTAGCACCAAAAATATGATGATCGGAAAAGAAAAAAAAACAGGTTATTGCCCAAAACTTCTTCAATTTCTTAATTTAGTTTCAAATAGTCAAAATATTATACGTAGGTTATGTCCATTCCAATTTCTACACCAAATCACAATCTGAAAATATAAATTATAATATTATATAAATTATATTATTATTGATCAAATTCAATCTAATTATATTTTATTCGTCTTATAGAGAACGACCACCTCATAGAGAATGAGTACCACATTAGAGTCAAATCTTGGATCAACAAAGACTGATTAATTATAATCTTCTTGGAAATTATAATTATTGATTGCAACATTATTATTCATATTGGTTATAATGACGTTTATTGATATTGCAGTTTACGCCTCATAATCTACAAATACTGTTAGATTTATTCAACAGATAACATTGAGAATGATCAATTTATTTAAGAAGTTCTACACACGTTAGCCTTTGATAACAGTTGCGTAACCTTCTAGAAAATATAACCCAATTTATCGTTAATGCGTTTAGAGTTATCGTATTGATTCTGTCAAATTTTAATATTCTGTGAAATTTAAATGATTATGAAATTAATGTCAACATCAATCCTAATTACAAACCAACACAATGAATCAGTTTATCAGAATTGAACATACTTCAACAAAATTATTCAGACTGGAATAATGTTGAAATTTGATATTGAAAGTTAATATTACCTCTTTTATGTTTTGAACCAGTTGGACCAATTCATCAGGTGCACCTTTCAGGTTCACCTCGAACTGAATCGGTTCTTTCTGAAAATAAAAGATACAACAATAAATGTTTAATGTAAAATTTTGAAAAAGTAAGTTTGAATATACATCTATACACATAAACCTCCACTGCCTGTCAGGATATTTTCATAAAATTAGATTTAGGGCCGGTTTCCGAGCACGGGATTTAGCTAAGTCCTAGACTTTAAACAGCTGGAGTCAGAAAATTGGTTTTCCAAAACGGGGCGTAGTCGCAGTCATTGTCAAAGGCCTAGTCACGTTTGAATTAAATTTCGAAAAACTAGAAAATTGAACACAAAATAAAATAAAGAGAAAATAGTGTAAAGTTTCAACTATTTTAAATGATTTAGGAATGTCTAATTTCGTTAAGGAAAAACGTTTCCAATTATAGAAATGAGAAAATGAAAACTACGACTACTGTTATAAAAGCTGCGACTACGCCCCGTTTTGGAAAGCTAATTTTCTGACTCCAGCTGTTTAAAGTCTAGAACTTAGCTAAATCCCGAGCTCGGAAACCGGGTCTAAATCACTTATGTCAAAAAACTACCTTACATTGAGGAGAATTATGAGAATTAGAAACGGAGCAATGGAATATTTTAAATCATTAATTCATGTCAAGAAACTACCTTACATTAAGAAAAATTATGAGGAGAATTTGAAACGGAACACTGGAATACATTATTTTCAGACACAATTTCGTTTTTGAGTATTTTTTATTGTAATCTTGCTGACTTATGATAGACAATTGATTAATTAATTGGGGAATCCGGTTCCACAAGGTGTCAAACTATCAAAAGATAAACCGCAAAACTTCAATAAAATATTCTGAATCATACACATGGCCGTTGTGTGTTAATTCATTAGCTAAATTTCTCACCCCGGCCCAAGATATACAATGCCACCGCTACGGAATCAATGATACCAGATCATGTTACTCATTTTCTCCCCTAATGTTTTTATTCTTCCAGCAACACCCGCATAATAGTCTCTACTGGTTACACTGACACCTTCCTGTTCTTTGTTCGCTTATGCGAAATATAAATGACATTTTGTGACATGCATTCACAGGATGTGTCATGTCATTATCACTCAATAGGGAAGGCGATGAGGCTAAAAATTACTAATAGATTCAGTCAAAAATGAAAGGTGGGCCTATGTTAGTGGCACAGGTCTATGGCTACACTACCGCTCATTTTACCGCTACTTGTGATATAAATAGCATAATTCCCTGTAGGCTAAAAAATAAGAGAAACTGTAAATATCTACATTGTTTTACAATAAGGTACAGCCAAAATACCTCGAAGTATTATCAGCATTCTTCTCTTAGAATGAGAGCAAAGAATAATGTAATTCATACAAATTAACAAGTATATGGACTGCTAGATCAAGTTGATAGATCACTTATAAACTGCAACAAGTTGCATCTACTCAGATCAGTTTTTATCCGCGATAAAAATAGAAATTTATTGAATATAAATGTATTTTTTTAATGTATGAATTCCGGGTTACTTTCTTGTATATATAAAAAAGAATTAAAGTACCCTTTGAAATTATTAAAATAATAGAATAAAAATACAAATTATAACTACTAGATTTGGTGATCACACCGAATATTTATATTTAATATTTTTATAACCTGACGATGGTGTGATAACCGAATCTAGTAGTTATAATTTGTATTTTTATTCTATTATTTTATTAATTTCAAAGGGTACTATAATTCTATTTTGTATATGAACATGTATTTATAGAGATCAGCACTATAATAATATAAATAGATATTATGATGAATTCTGAATGATTCTAGTGTTCAATGATTCTTACCCAACACATAGTAATATTTATTTGATTGGTGCAACCATGTAAAATTAATTTTCTCATTCTTCGTTAACATACATTTATTTTTTAAATTTTAAAACTAATTGGACGTTGTTTCTCTTTTAGATTATTTATGTATTTATTTATAAATAAATAAATAAAATAAATAAATAAATAAAATTTTATTGCCATCAAATTCATGGAACACAGACAACGTCAAATATCAGGTACAATACAATAATAATGAAAAAACAATGTCACATAACAGTCTTTAGGTAATAATGTGTGTCAATAATCAATCATTAAAGCTTTAAATTGGTGAAATTGAAATACAGGTCACAATACAGTACTATTAAGATATAAAGACATTCACTAGCACAAGACTTAGTGTAAATATACATCTGGTAACTATAGAGAAATTACATTTTCATGAAAATCATCAACAATGAGTATATAGATTTCCCCACTTTCACCTTGTTATAATATTATAATATAATCAAGCCTACTATGTTACAATATAATTTTTCTATTGGAAGTAATGTTTTCATGTTTCTGTTTTGTTACTCGTCACCAGCACCCAAACTATGGTTTATTATTATTAAACGAAAATCCAAAAAAATGCTGTAATTCACCCAGAAGACTTCTGCTACTGCAAATATTGACAACCGTGTAAACAGCTAAATGGAAATTCGATGAGCGCTACTATTCAAGAATTCCCGGGCTGATAAATAATTTTTGAATAGTAGCGCTCATCGAATTTCCATCTAGCTGTCTACCCGGTTGTCAATATTTGCAGTAGCAGAAGTCTTCGGGGTGAATTACAGCATTTAATTTGGATTTTCGTTTAATGATAATAATTCATTCATTAGCATTTGAATAATTGCAATATCTCAGTAACTTCCATCTGTAAAATATGGTTTTGTCACTAAATAAGTATGAATGATGAAAATATTAGCTCTAGTCCAAAGAATATTACATTTGTAATCTGTATTCAATTAGATAGTTTTTATGAATTCTACTATGTAATATTATTTATTATTATTGTGTCAGCGGCTATTGATTATTGATTACTCATTATGCTTTATAATTCATTATTATCTTTACATCTATTTGTTGTTGTTACACATATGTAAGAGTTTTTCTGTATTGTAAATAAATTTGATTCGATTTGAAGAGCAATAAAATTTTTTTTAATCAAAAATTCAAATGAAAAGTTGAAATCACTGTTGCATCACAAAAATGGGGAAAACAAGGATTATTTTGACTAGATTTGATTTGATTGGAATGTGAGTATTTTTGATTTGTAAGAAATGTGGGGGTAGTTACCTCTGGTTGGGGGGTGTCGTTGCGGGGCCCACTCATGGCGAGCCCTAGACAGTCGGGTCAGCTATTCTTCAGCCGCGTTCGTTCATCATACACCATTGTGCCGCAAGCTGGGTGCAGTCTGCATCCACTCCCCTGCAACGGCAATTGAAAGACCATTAAAAATTAATGAAAAATAATAATTGGGTAATTAATGCACATGCATGGGTGATTAAATTAAATTCAACCGTTACTTGTCGTGGATATCAATAGCATAATTTCCTGTAGGCTAAAACATGAACGAAAATGTATCAGCATTGTTTTACAATATTAAGGTAGACGCACACAGATCGTCATCGGACGGACGGCACGCATCGTACGGATCGGATGATTAGATTTGATGCATTGTTTTCAATTGGAGTGCGCATACATATCCGCATCCGTATAGGTATGCGCACTCCAATTGAAAACAATGCATCAAATCTAATCATCCGATCCGTACGATGCGTGCCGTCCGTCCGATGACGATCTGCGTGCGTCTACCTTAACACAACCAATTATCATTAAAATATTATTAACATTCTTCCATTAGAATGAGAAAAGATTAGAACTATTGTATTGCTTGGTTTTTCAGTTATTTTAACAGGCCAGTGCGTTATAATAATATTAATAAATAGGGGTTTCACAATAAATAATTTCAAAAAATGAATTGTAAGTTTCAATTGTAATAATTTGAATAGTAGCGCTCATCGAATTCCATCTAGCTGTCTACCCGGTTGTCAATATTTGCAGTAGCAGAAGTCTTCGGGGTGAATTACAGCATTTAATTTGGATTTTCGTTTAATGATAATAATTCATTCATTAGCATTTGAATAATTGCAATATCTCAGTAACTTCATCTGTAAAATATGGTTTTGTCACTAAATAAGTATGAATGATGAAAAATATTAGCTCTAGTCCAAAGAATATTACATTTGTAATATGTATTCAATTAGATAGTTTTTATGAATTCTACTATGTAATATTATTTATTATTATTGTGTCAGCGGCTATTGATTATTGTTTTCTCATTATGCTTTATAATTCATTATTATCTTTACATCTATTTGTTGTTGTTACACATATGTAAGAGTTTTTCTGTATTGTAAATAAATTTGATTCGATTTGAAGAGCAATAAAATTTTTTTAATCAAAAATTCAAATGAAAAGTTGAAATCACTGTTGCATCACAAAATGGGGAAAACAAGGATTATTTTGACTAGATTTGATTTGATTGGAATGTGAGTATTTTTGATTTGTAAGAAATGTGGGGGTAGTTACCTCTGGTTGGGGGGTGTCGTTGCGGGGCCCACTCATGGCGAGCCCTAGACAGTCGGGTCAGCTATTCTTCAGCCGCGTTCGTTCATCATACACCATTGTGCCGCAAGCTGGGTGCAGTCTGCATCCACTCCCCTGCAACACCAAAAAGTCAATTGAAAGACCATTATTACAAATCAATTAAAAATTAATGAAAAATAATAGTTGGGTAATTAATGCAAGTAATACAGTACATGCATGGGTGATTAAATTAAATTCAACCGTTACTTGTCGTGGATATCAATAGCATAATTTCCTGTAGGCTAAAACATGAACGAAAATGTATCAGCATTGTTTTACAATATTAAGGTAGACGCACACAGATCGTCATCGGACGGACGGCACGCATCGTACGGATCGGATGATTAGATTTGATGCATTGTTTTCAATTGGAGTGCGCATACATATCCGCATCCGTATAGGTATGCGCACTCCAATTGAAAACAATGCATCAAATCTAATCATCCGATCCGTACGATGCGTGCCGTCCGTCCGATGACGATCTGCGTGCGTCTACCTTAACACAACCAATTATCATTAAAATATTATTAACATTCTTCCATTAGAATGAGAAAAGATTAGAACTATTGTATTGCTTGGTTTTTCAGTTATTTTAACAGGCCAGTGCGTTATAATAATATTAATAAATAGGGGTTTCACAATAAATAATTTCAAAAAATGAATTGTAAGTTTCAATTGTAATTATTTCAATACACGCCCTCAATGCACTTAAGCTTCCTATTTCACATAATGTTACCTAGGTACTTGATGTGATGCTGAACATACCCCTACTTTTGACAATTTATTGGATTTATTTATTGACAATTTATTATTTCACATTATGTGAAATAGAGAGCTCAAGTGCATTGAGGGCTCTTCACTTAAATGGGCTACTTTTGTACAAATTAATAAAAACAGAGAGTACTGCAAGTTTTCATACTGTTTTTATTAATTTAAACTTACAATTCATTTATTTTCCTACAGTTACGTTGAAAAGTGGCCATTGCTGCACTGATTACAGAACGCAAAGAATCACTTTTCCGCTCTAGTGCGGGAAAAATTTTTCTGCACTCCAGATTTGCAACATGGCAACGCAAAATACTTAGTAGGTTATATGGAGCAACAGTGCAGCAAAATCAAAATGAAGTTGGTAACAGTGACTGCTGTGGCTGCTATAGTGAGCAGAGGTGCAACGAAGCACAACGCGCTAATTATTAGTATTATAATTATATTATAACCAAGGACAACATTTTTATTCAATTTGACAATAAATTAGGTTTTTATCAATAATAAAATTACACAGAAAAACATTTGATGCATTTCAGGCAATTTTACCATAATTACCCACTTTTCATATTCAATGGTAACTGTAAGAAAAACTTAATGTGAAATACTTGCGCAAATAACTATTTTGAGATTATCTATTGAGAGGCCCGGATTTATTAAATATTATAATGCACAGGCCAGTTACAAATAACTAAAACCAATCAATACAATAGGGCTAAACAAAAGAATGAATTATGAATCGAAGTTTGAATAATGTAAGAAAGTAATGTCAGAAAGAGCGTGAATGCATATGTAACCTATAATAATATGATAAATACAAAAATATGTTTAATACTACTATGATATCAACTAAATTATGAGTAGAGATTTTTTAATCCATGATCATCCTAATCATCTTAGTAGTTTATAAGATAAGATAATGTACTAGCACAACTACACAAGCTTGAATGGTTGAGGGCTTTAATATCATAAGTTGAGCTTATTTTTGTGCCGGATTAGATTTTATTTGTTCCCTTGTGATTGAGTATTGATTCTAGTGCTGCTTTGGTGCTAGTGGCTGTGAAGCCAATATTGGCTACCACATTAGATTAGTTCGAGAAACTCTCGTGCCAATAAGATATTCTACAGCCCACAATATCTGGACAAGAAGTTCATGAACCAAAGTTTCTGAGCTATGTTTCTAAATAAGAACACAGATAAGGCAACCCCGTTAGGAATTCTCAGGTGATTAAAATTATAATTTATTGGTAAGGAACATACAATAATTGAATCAACACATATTACAAGGAAAAGTATAGGTTAAGAACACAGATAGGCAACCCCGTTAGGAATTCTCAGGTAATTAAAATTATAATTTATTTGTAATGAACATACTATAATGGAATCAGCACATATTACAGGAGAAAAAAGTTCAACAAATTTAGAAGTGAATTCTGAAGACTTATCTGCACTTTAACCAATGATGAGAAGAAATTAAGATGAAGAGCTCTATAGTGAGGTCCACGTTATAATGACAGTATTTGATAAACTTTGATGTTGCTATCCTTGTCTATCATTCGACAAAGCAGGTAGTACTATCCTTTTCTAGCTCCGCAACGATGACATATCTGTTTTTGACAAATCTGTTTAGAAATATAATTAATTAAGGCAGAGAATCGGCAACGCTGTTCTCTATCTTTATCCACTGCCATTATAACGTGGACCTTACTATAGCACTACTATAGTGAGTTCCACGTTATAATGGCAGTGGAGAAAGATAGGAGAAAAACGTTGCCGATCCTCCGTCTTGTCAATGCCTTCTATAGTCGGTAGCTGATACAGGTTTATTAAGTGTTCATTCTCGTTAAAAATAATCAATTATATTTTATTAAGCAAGAAATTAATATTTTTCAATAATTTTCATAATAAGGATGAAATATTTTGTTAATTAATTATTAATTCTACATTGTTAAAAGACGATTTGGCAAGACAGAGCAAATCAAGAAAGAGATAGCACTATCCGCTTTGTTGAATGATAGACAAGGATAGCAATACCATTGCTAATCAAACACTGCCATTATAACGTGGACCTCACTATAGCACTATCATGGGTTCAAGTTGCGCACTAGATGATAATTAGTCAGAAAGTTGGAATGTAAATCATGAGAAAATAGATAGCTTTATTTATGCAGAGTTGGGATTAATTAGTTAATTAACCCATTTCTTGGAGGGAGCGCATGTCAAACTCTTGTATTGTTCTCATTT
The DNA here is from genome assembly GCF_014356525.2 of Nilaparvata lugens. NCBI lineage: Eukaryota > Metazoa > Arthropoda > Insecta > Hemiptera > Delphacidae > Nilaparvata > Nilaparvata lugens. The sequence continues at coordinate 8,581,026 of NC_052511.1, forward strand.
ACATTTTAGAAAAAGATTTTAATTGATAAGGAAAAAGTTTCTGTAGAGAATAAAGAAGGTAGAATGATCCTCTCCGTGATTTCCTTCCGTTAACTGTTACACTTTAAACTGAGATAAAATTCCACTGAAATAACTAATTAGTCAGTTTACAATGGAATCAACACTCGCTGGAATGTCTGAAGAGTGGAAACTTTGAAGTTGATTAAAATTATATACATATTTATTTATTTATTTATTAGAACAGTCACAAACACGATATTTGGAAAGAGAAACAGGCAATTGCCCAAAACTTCTTCAATTCCTTGATTTTGGCACATAAATAGTCCAAAGTGAGGTTAAGTTTAAAATTTCTGTTTTCACCAAAGATTAACACTCAGAGAATACGTAATATATACAGTATAACAGTATAACTTAATTTTTTTTTAATGATTCTAGTAAAAAAAGTTTGAATTTAGTTATTTGCTAAAAATTATAATAAAAATCATATCATGGAAATCGCACCCCCTTCTTCTTCTAAATTGAGGACATAAAAGTTTTGTAAAGACCGAAAGATTGGGAGTTGATACTGTATTGATATGCGATTCCTCATCAGTAATCAATAATCATAATATTCAAGTATGAATAAATCATTCCAATGCTCCCCCATACACTGTAGTAGCCAGGAAAATCGAATTTCATCAAAAATTATTTCCCCAGCAATTACTATTATCAATTGCACAAATATCCAGTCATTATAATATTAATATAAAAATATTAACCTACATAATATTTGGACAATTTGAAACTAAATTAGGAAATTGAAAAAGTTTTGAGCAATAGCCTGTTTTTTCTTTTCCGATAATAATTGTATTGGTCTGAAAATCAAAATCAAATCAAATCTATTTTTTTATTTACAATAAAAACAGTTGAGGTCCTGCCAAACCCAAATGTTTTTCGGCGGGTGCCCAGTTACAGGAAAAAAATGAGTTACAAAAGATAAATAAACTTAGACAAAATAAATATTACACTTCAAAGATTTCAAGTAAAAAATGAAAGAAAACTAATACCAAAATGAAAAAATAAAAATAGAAATATACATAATATTTTGATATAGAATTAATAAAAAAGGGAAAAATGAAATTTATTAGAAAGGAATGAAATAATAAGGAAAAGGGAAAAATTGTTTTACAATTAAGTAATTAGTACATTTTTATCGTTGAGGCAGGCGGCAGTGACAATAAAAGGAAATTTTTAAAACTTCAGCCAGCAAAAGTTGAAAAATTCTAATAATGTAAGCATATGCTGTCATTTTTTCAACTTGACGTCTCTTAAATTATGTGTACGTTATAGTAATATTATTAGTTTTATAAATTGATTGTGCTGTTATTATTGAGATACAACATTACATCCTTCTTAGAGTAATCACGAATATTTGGAGGTAGTCTGTTAAATAAGTAGGGAATTACATAATGTAGGGATCTTCTACCATAAATATTATTGAATCTGGGTACTACATATATTGACGGAGATCTTAAATTGTAGGGTGAGGGAGGAGCAAGGATTCTATAGTATAAATTTTCTAATTATACTATATTATACGATTTATAGTATAATTTTCTAATGAATAAATAAATAAATTATTTACAATGAAATTCAGTAAACAATCAACCACCCATAATATACATCGAAAATCACCAACACTGATGAATTCTAATTTCAATGAACTCTAATCTCA